>NW_015173187.1:346512-350457 GCF_001447785.1 Gekko japonicus | reverse complement strand
CATTTCAAAGGGAAAAAAGCAAGAGTTTTCAGTGCTTCACAATTCTCCCCCCCCCAAAAAAAGAAAAGTCCCCACCAAACTTGAGACATTCCCATGGGAACAAGTTCTGTCTGTATTCAGTGCTATGGCTCAGGTATTTCTGGGCCATTTCTGGACATCTTGAAGCCACAGGAAATAAATTTTCCATGCTTTCCCAATCCCCCCCCCCCCCAAGAAAAGTCCCCACCAAACTTGAAACATTCCCATGGGAACAAGTACTGTCTGTATTCAATGCTATGGTTCAGGTATTTCTGGGCCATTTCTGGAAATCTTGAAGCCACAGGAAAAAAGCCCTTTTTCTGTTTTTTAAGCTGATGCACCCTATGCTACCTTAGTGCATGTACCTTAAAATTTGCTATGTGGTTAGATCAGTTCTCAACAAAACTTTCAAAGGTTCCCTCTGAGGACTTGGTGCGGTTTCTGCCCTGCCTCCTCCTGATCATTTTTCTCCTTCCAGTAAGTTAGGGCAATAAGCTACTTGTTACCTGGTCTGTGAGTAAGGAGGAGGTGAAAAGATCAGCCACAAGGGAAGTCTCAGGTCAAAAGGACAACAGAAGATGGGTGGAAAAGGGTGGTCACTCCTGCAGTTAGTGCCAGGAACCTGCAATGGAGGAGGAGGATGAGCAGTCAGGCTGTGCTGCTGGGGAGCACCTTCCCTCAGGTCAGATCCCCCCAAATATTCTGGGCACGTCCTTGAGAGCCTTACTGATACTGGCCCTGATCAATCGGCTCTGTTTCCTGCTGCCCTCTATCTGCTAAGAAGAACCATGAAGGAGTCCCTGAACTTCTGTCATTGTGAGCTTCTAGCTGCTCTGTATCTGGTTCTGAGGCTTCCGCTCCTCCTTTCACCCCCAGACCAACCATCCACACTCAAGGCACAGGTGCTAGAACTGGCCCACCAAGGCAGCCAAAAACAATAATCCCCAAGGCAGAGGGGTAGAGATCCCTTTGGGGGGGAGGGCTCAGGCATCAGATTGTGAAACGGAGGACGAGGGTGGAAGTCAAGGTCCCTTAACAATCAGTTTCTTCAAACAGGAAGATTATCACTACTTGCTGAGCAAGGCTCTCTCAGCCTTGGAGCTCAATGAGACGGCCTCAGAGGAGGAATCCCCTCCAAAAAAAGGGCCAAAATCAGGGCCAAAAGGGATCCAAGAATTTCCCCCCAGAGCAGAATTGGAAAAAGAGGTTTCCCCCTCCCTGAATCATTTGAATGCCAGTTGAGGGTAGAATGGATCAAACCCATGGCTAACTGGCAGTTCCCACATTTTGTTAAAAGGCTGTATGTTCTTCCATCCTATGCCAACGAATTCTTGCAGGTAACCTTAGTGGAGGCCCCTATAGCAGCCCTGCAATCATATGACCTTCTCCCTGAGGATGGACAAGGAGCTGTGAGGGGTAATTTGGACAAAAGAGCAGACATGGTGCAGGCAAAATTCTTCTTTCCAGAGGAAAAGGTGTTAAAGACCACCCACCTGACAAGGTCGGTGATAGCAGCCAAGTCAGCTATACTTATATCATTAGCCAAACTGCTGGGACTAATGGTGTCCAACAACAAGGCTATACAACAACAAGACTACACTCCAGACCACTTCAAAATCTACTCAGACCCTTCCAGTTGCAAATTATGGGGAAAGCAATGCAGAATGTTCAGGTGCCTCCTACAGTCAAAACTAGTCTACAGTGGTGGACGAACAAAAAGAACCTTCTCCAAGGGAAAACTTTTCATGTCACAACCCTGAAACAGATCTTTACAGATGCCAGTCTAAAAAGGTGGGGAGCGACGTTGGACAACCTCCTTGTCCAGGGCAAATGGTCAGATGTAGAGTCTCGCCTTCCCATCAAATAGAGTGATACGACTGGTGGTGATTCACTTCAGGGAACACATCATAGGTCACCATGTCCTGATATGTATGAACATCTCCAGCAAGACATATCTCAACAAGCGGGGGTTCCATGTCCTCCAAAATGCACAAGGAAACCATCAGGATCCTTCACTGGGCAGAAGCCCACCTTGCTTTGATTCGAGTGGAACACATCAAGGATGCTCTGAACACACAGTTGGATTGGCTCAGCCAGGAGACCATCTGGGAAGGTGAATGGTCGCTCAAGAAGGATTTCTTTCAATTGATTGTGAAACAATTCAGAACACCATCAACTGTTTTCTGGATGCCATAATGGTTTCAATGACACAGGCCGAGTAGCCTAGATGTAGGAACCCTTGCTGTTCAATTTCCATGCGGTCAGATGTAGCCATCCCAGATGATGTCACACCGGACGCTGGTGCAGCATATCTAGAAATGTTGGTAGATGCAAAGGGGGAGATACCGCCAACTCCTATATCATTTAGAACCACGGCCGGTGTGGCCAGAAAGGAACCACCACCACCATGATCACCTCTGCCTTCTGGGACCGTTTCCTTTTCAGCATCCTTGGGATAATGGGAATGGGCGGGAAGGCAAACAGTAGGCCCCTCAGCCAAGGGGATGTCAGAGCATCCATGGCTTCGGACTGTGGATGGTAGAATCAAGAGAAGTACCATGGAAGTTGTCAGATGTTGTGCATCGCAAAGAGATCCACTGATGGTGCTGATTTAGCTAACATAATCATGTAATATTTTCTAGATAACTGATTGGTTCTTAACTAAATAAGAGATAAGCAACATATGAGCTAATCTGCACATTGGGTAAAGCAAGATAAGGCCAATCTCAACTTTTAGCCTCTATTAAAAGCAGTTAATCTACTTTTTTCTGCAACTGGTTCAACTAACTGTCCAAGATGAAAGTCACTTGAAACAGAGTTCATTGACAGTTGAAAAGTGCTTGAGCTCTTGACTAGTTTGCAAACTCAGCAAGAAGAAGCTTAGTGATGTCATAGGTACCACTGCAGTGGAGCCTGTCTCTGTCCTGATAGCCACTTGTCTCATTTATCTACTTACTATGAAAACAGTGTTTTTGGTAGCTTTAACATCAGCCAGGGATGATTCAGTGAAGTACAGACGCTGCAACATGATCCCCCTTTCCTGAAAGTATTCAACACTAGGGTAGTCTTTTGCACTTTGCTACAGTTCCTACCCAAAGTAACGTCCAAGTACCACCTAAACCAGGATATTACCTTGCCAGTATTGTACGCTCAACCGCAGGATGACAGAGATGAGCACTCCTTCTACTTAAAGTGAAATCCTTTCAAAAAGATGAAAACCTGTCCATAGCCTCAGCAAGCCCCTCCTGTCCAATCCATTTCTAGATCGATAGTCACATGCATCAAACTGTGTTACAAATTAGTGCAAGTTGACTGTCTGCTGCAGCTTCATACTCATTTTGCTTGGATGAAGTCTACATCATAATTCTACTTGAATGAAGTCTACATCAGCTGCTTTTTGTCGTGGTCTTTCCATGTTCTGTGAAGCCTGCCCATCGTGGCTAGTTAAAGCTTGTGGCAATGAGGTGCATATCCCACTGGTGGAGGTTATCAACTTGTCCCTTTCAACAGGGACCTTCCCAGGGGAACTGAAGGAGGCAGTGGTCCACCCTCTCCTAAAAAGATATTTTTTGGACTCTATGGTCCTCAATAATTACTGTCCAGTATTGAACTGCCGTTCCTGGGTAAGGTAATAGAAAGGGCAGTGGCAACACAGCTCCAGACTTTCTTGGAGGATGCTAAGATCCTGGACCCCTTCCAGTCTTGTCTTTTGCCCCGCCCATGGGACCGAGACTGTGTTGGTCACCCTGGTGGATGACCTCCGGAGACACCTGGATCGAGGCGGATCGGCGCTACTAATACTTCTTGATCTGTTGGCAACGTTCAACATGGTTGACTATGATGTGTTAACCCACCGCCTCGCCGACGCTGGGATACAGGGGCTTGCCTTGCAGTAGCTAGTCTCCTTCCTTCAAGGTCGGGGGACAG
>NW_015173187.1:341348-344895 GCF_001447785.1 Gekko japonicus | reverse complement strand
TAGCTATATTGGGCCACCATACAGCAATTGCCATCTGCGCTTAATTGCACTTTGTATTTATATTGTTGTTACATTAATTTTATAGTATTGCACTTATGAATTTGTGTTTTATTGCATTTTAACATGTTGTACGTCGCCTTGAGCCTGTCTGTGCAGGAAAGGCGGGTTATAAATTGAAAATAATAAATAAATAAATTATCTGTTGTTAATAGAATACTTAAGTATGGCTAGTGGGACAAGGAAAACCCCTGGTGTTCCATCCCCAGGGCAAGTGAAATCGGTGGCTACCAATTTAGCCCAGATTTCCTTAAAGGATTTACAAAATTTGATCCAGGAGGCAGTTTCAACATCTGGAACTACAGTGGTGGCAGTGGATGTTGACCCCATACAAGCAAAATTAGATTTACTGACCCAACAAATGATCACCCAAACTGAAGAGATCAAGAAATAGATTACAGAAAATAAACAATAAATTTCCGGCCTGGCTAAAACAACAAGTAAGCTAGAAACTAATTCAGAAGAAGTAGACCTCCAAATGCAAGCCATAAAGTCTAAACAGAATTCTATGGAAGACATACTTATAAAATTGGAAATTGACAAGGCAGCCTACATATTAAGATTCCAGAATATTCCAGAGAAGAATGATGAAAATCTGAAAATGGATATGGCGCACATCCTTGCAAAATATATGGATACAGAAAATATAGATGAAGGCTATAACAAAATTGATGTGGCCTACAGAATGAATTCAGAAGAAACAAACTACCCAGAGAGGTACATGTGAGATTCCATAAGAGAGCTATGAGAAATGAAATCTTTAAAGCAGCAAATGAAACATCTCTTCAAATAGAAGAGACAGAGATAAAAATATTAAAAGAAATTCTCTGGAGAGTGAGAGAGAAAACGAAAGATTACATGGACTTCACAACTATCCTAAGAAAGAATGGAATCACATATAGATGGCTACTTCCAGAAGGTATCCTCTTCATCTATAAAAGGAAAAGACACAGAATCAATTCAATTTTCTTTTACTTTTTTAAAAATAGGTTTTTATTTTTTAAAGACAAAGCAAAAGAATGCAGAAGGAGGTCAGGAGCTTTATACAAAAGAAAGAGACAGGATGTTTCTGCTGTCCCCTATTTTCAAGCCAGGGTTTGTGAAAAACCAGTATGAAAAATCCACTACGTGGATTCTAAGATGCATTTGGAGATTTGTACTGAGTATTCAGTATGTGAGCGGTGTATAGTTAGAGTGTTGGTCAAAGATTGGGGAGACTGGCATTCAGATCCCCATTTCACCATGAAGTTCACTAGATGACCATAGGCCAGCCAGAGACTCTCAGCCTAACCTACCTTATAGGGTAGTTGTGAGGAATAGAGAGAGGGGGAAGAAGTACTAGTTTTTGTACAGAAATGAAATATTTATTCTAATTGTCTCAGTGAAGACATTTGTGACATTTTTCCTCTCCTCTGACAAAGTCCTCTTTCTTCAATTGTGATTCAGACTATTTTGAGGAGGGGAATTAAACCACATGATTAATTGTTGATGGCATATGCTTTCTGGACATAAAATAATTTCATACTGAAATGATTTAATATAGATGACTAAGTATGGGCCTAGACCAGGTTCAGCCCTGTGCGCTCCCCTACCTGGGAAATTGAGAAGTCTTACGCCCCTGTGCCAGCCATATCAGCAGTGGAAGCTATAGCTCTGCTTCTGAGCAAAGCCCCTCTCCAGAGGTAAACAGGTCAGTCCCTATACAGTCAGGGTGTTACATTCTCCCTGTTTTGATTCTCAGGGGTGGTATTTGGACTCCTTTCCAGAACACAAGAATGTGATGCTTCTGCAAATGTATGACATCTGTAATGTTCAAAATTACATGACTTTATTAATGTCACCTTTTAATGTTATGTACTATGGACAAAGGAGGGAAACATCATGTCAACACCTGAACAACCCAATTACTACCCCCACTACCCACAACCCCTGTACACAGTTCCTGAGAGAATTATTTTAGTTTTACAGCCATGTTGATTTATCTTTCATAGCTCTTCTCTGTGTCAGTCTTCTGCAACGTACCCTGGATTTTTAATTAGTGCAGTTAAGTATAATTCGCAACACCCTCTATATGTTAATTATGCATTGTTAAAAAGTAAAAAGTAAAAGAGTCTGACTCGACTGTGCGACTGAACAACAACAACAACAACAAAAAAGTAACTGTAGATTTTACTGTAAAAGAGTATAGAACTTTCTGTGGCCCTTCATTTGGACTCAGCTGAGCCCCAACATCTGTTTTCCATTCCAGAATTCCATCCTGGAATGGTGGAACCCATGAAAGACTGTCTGTAGTTTGATGTTGGTTTTTTCTGTTTTTTTCTACCTTATCTTCCAATTTGGAGGTTGTTTTATTTAATTCTTCATTTTTCTGGTTATTTTCTAAAAGTTGTTTCTGCAGATCCTCCATTTTATTGGATACTTTCTGGGACATATCTTTCATTGTATCCTTAATTGGGTCCACTGCCTCTGCAAATGCAGCCTTTTATAGAGGTTGTTCTGAATAAGCGTCTGCAGATCTTTCATTGTGGCCTGTGATAGACTGGAGGCCACATATTTACTTATACCTAGTGAGCTAGAGGGTACTTTGGTTGAAGGCCTATTTGTACTTGCCATTTTATACCACAAGACCAGAGAATGCCCACAGTATTAAAACAGGTTTTCCCCCTAGATTTCTATGTTCCAAACTACCATTTGTTATTTATACAGCAATCTAATAGTAATAAGGTACTTCAAGGCCATGTAGTTCACCAACAGAAAAACCAAACATAAACCACAAAAATGTAACACAATATAGCAAGTGTATTATGAGAGAGAACTTCTTAGCAAGGACTCCTTTCTCCTCCTTATATGGAAAACATCACAAAGGGGAGCAAAACAAGAAGACAATGGAGGGGGAAAGGATCTGTTACTTATGAGTTATAAATGTTATTGTGGAAACCAAAACAAAGCCAGTTTTAATATAAGTTAGCTTCTGTTTGATGGAGAACGATTTTCAAATTGCAGTTCCAGTGGGAGAGGTTTTAAATACACAATATATATATTTCATATATATATGAAAAAGGCTCAAAACTCCAAGCTCCTCCCATGAAGGGAAAAATAGAGTGCGTTGCAAGGTTTATCAAGGCAAAAGTACAGTAATCCATTTATTCAGGAGTGAAAGACGATTTAAGAGACATCAAAGTCTTTAGCCACAGGAAGTGGTGGGTGCTACAAGCATGGACGGCTTCAAAAGGGAATTAGATAAGCATATGGAGCAGAGGTCCATCAGTGGCTATTAGCCACAAGGTATAGCTACGGGCTCTGGGGCAAGTGATGCTCTGTCTTCTTGGTGCTTGGGGGGGTCAACAGTGGGAGGGCTTCTAATGTCCTGGCCCCACTGGTGAACCTCCTGATGGCACCTGGTATTTCTGGCTACTGTGTGACACAGAGTATTGGACTGGATGGGCCTTTGGCCTGATCCAACATTGGCGTCTCTTATGTTCTTATGAAG
>NW_015173187.1:308333-340970 GCF_001447785.1 Gekko japonicus | reverse complement strand
TAAATATACTACAACACCAAATGAACTGCTTGTTAACACAAGAAATAGCCAAAAAAATTACCTATTCAAAACAAAATTACTGTGAAAATGCCACTAAACAAACTAGATAGCTAGCATATATATTATGAAAAGAAAGAGGAAAAAGTCATATAAAGATACTGAGAGATGAAAAAGGAGAAGAGAAAAACATGCCTAGAGACCTGAAAAAGATTACTGAAACATTTTATGAGAAGCTATACCAGAAAAGAGAAGCTACCCAAGAAGAGGTTCAAAAAACATAATCCCAAAAACTACAGAAGAACAAATGAAAATTCTAAATGACCCAATTACCTTCTCTGAATTGACAGAAGCACTAAGAAAACAGAAGAAAGGAAAGACACCAGGTCTTGACAGTTTCCCTGCAGACTTTACCAGGTTTTTGAAGATCAATTAAATACAAAACATTACAATAGAAAATAAAATACCAGAGACTTGGAACGAAGCCTTAATTACTTTGATACATAAACAAAGTACGGATGAGAGAGAAATTAAAAATTATAGGCCAATTTCATTATTAAACGTGGACTATAAAATCTATGCCTCTGCCTTGGCAGCAGGATTCAAAAGAGTGTTGATACAAACAAGAGCCAGTTTGGTGTAGTGGTTAAGTGTGTGGACTCTAATCTGGGAGAACCAGGTTTGATTCCCCACTTGCACCTGCTGATGTGACCTTGAGTCAGTCACAAGCTCTGGCACAGCTGTTCTTGAAAGAGCAGTTTGTGTCAGAGTTCTTTCAGCCCCACCTACCTCACAGGGTGTCTGTTGTGGGGAGGGAAAGGGAAAGGAGTTTGTAAGCCACTCTGAGACTCCAAGTGAAGGCCGGGGTATAAATCCAATCTCTTCTCTTCTTCATCAAGATCAAGCAGGCTTCTTACCAATAAGTCAACTCAGAAACAATGTAAGAATTATATTGTGTAATTGAATAATTTGAAGCCCATCCAGAGAAACCGATGGCTCTGATTTTCTTAGATGCGGAAAAAGCTTTGACAATGTCAGTTGGAATTTCATGCTAGAACAATTATTAACCTTGCAATGTGGGAGTTTAGACAATGGTTAGAGCAATTTATACTAAACAACAAGTAAAGGTCCTGGTTAATGGAGATTTATCACAAAGTATTGAGATACAAAAAGCAACTAGACAAGGTTGTCCACTTTCTCCCCTACTCTTTATTTTTGTGATTGAAACACTGAATAATATGGTCAAAGGACTGAAAATACAAGGAGAAGAGTATAAACTACAAGCATTTACAGATGAAATTCCATTGGACTCTATTACACAACTCGTAAAAACGTTGCAAGAATACTGTCGAGTGGTGGGATTGAAAATTAACTTTAAAAAAAACCAAATTTTTTAACAAAGAATATCATTAAAGAAATCTCAGGAATTGAAGTTCAGAAGAAGGTGAAATACCTAGGAAAAAATTTGTCAAATAGATGCAGTTCCATATTAAAGGACAACTATATGAAACTTCTGTCGGAAATTAAGAAAGATCTGGAGAAATGGAAAGACTTACAAATATCTCTAATGGGAAGAATAGCTATTATAAAAATGAACATTTTACCATGGCTGATCTTTTTATTCCACACAATTCCAATCTTTCAAAACCAACATTTTTTTAAAGAACTTGATAAACTGATGTCACAATTTATATGGCAAAACAAGAAACCAAGAATAAAGCTTAAAGCCTTACAAGATGCAAAAGAAAGAGCCAGATTTGCCTTACTCCAGGTTTGATTCCCCACTCCTCCACTTGCACTGCCTGGATGACCTATTAGATCCTATTAGCGATCCTATTAGAGATCTGGCAGTTGGAAGAGTAACCCTATGGTCTCTAATGAACTGAGAGCTCACATCCGCCTTACTGAGACTGGTAAGTTAGTTTGTTGCTCTCCTCTGGGGGACTGCACAGGTATGATGATGAAAACAGGGTTTCACTTACCTGTAACTGTTGTTCATCAAGGGATCACCTGTACAGTCACACACCCCTCCCTCTTGCCCTGTTGTGAGCTCTTAACCTCACTCTGGCAGCAGCAGAGAGAAACTGAGGGAAGGAGCAAAAGGAAGAAATGGAAGTCCATTTATGCTTTTCACTGCAGGAGGATGCTTGGGTCTTGGCATGAACATTCCAAAGGACGACTCCAAACCATCACACTTCTCCCCCCCAAAAGAACCAAACCAATAAACCACAGAGTAACTTTGGCCAGGCAGCAATAAAAGGCACAATGGTTTTATAGTGCAGGAGCCTGCTCTGACTAGCCAGCAGCACTATGGAGCCTCTCTTCAAAAGATACTCAACCCAGTGCCAGGGCTTTCTCAACCCTGGCCCCAGTCTGGTGGAACATGCTTCTGATTGAGATCAGGGCCCTGCAAGACCTATTACAGTTTTGCAGGGCCTGCAAAATGGAGCTGTTCCACCAGACCTTTGATTAAGTCAGCAGACATCTACCAGCTGGCCTCCTTGTTGCCGTTGCATGAGACTACTATGGCTCAGCTTTGACCCACTCATTTCTGGGCTGCAGGAACTGAAATTGAATATACTGCAAATTAGTTTTATTGTATTGATTCAATATTGTTATTTATTGTCTGATTGGATTATTTTAAGATTGTACTGTTGTGTGTGAGCTGCGTTGAGTCCGCTTGCGAGAAGGGCGGGATATAAATCGAAATAATAAAATAAAATAAATGCCTGTGCAACTTCATTTCCCTTTCTGCCTTTTTGCTCTCTCCCCCCAGCATGAGGGACAGCAGCTCAGGCAAGTCAGATTTCTAAGCCATCTGGAGCATAGCAAATTGGTTGTGAAGAAAAGGGAGTAAAACTACCACCATTGTTGGCAGTGTGCTCTTTTCCTAGATGGTTGCTGTGGTGGTTTTATTTTCTCTTTGTGGCCAGCTTGTTTTCCTCCTGACAGCTGCCTGGGTACTGGGATGAGTGTGTGGAGGCAGCAGGGCAGGGAAGATGCTGGGGCAAGGATGGGTCCTCAGGGAGGCTCACAGCTTACCCATCCTATAGTGGTACTGTTTCTAGGTGGAAAGTACCTGCCAATCACAAGCCCACCAGGGAGTGGCCTTGCCCACTTCCCTGAAATACGGGGTGGATGCCCCATTGGGGAAAGCTGCTCAGGAGAGCCACAGTTGACATGTTAAAGAGCCACTGAGTGTAACTGTTGTAAAGCATTCATGGATGCAAATCTTTTCACTTTCCTGTTCCCCAGTAGCCCCGAGTCCTGAGAGTCTTGTGGGTAAAATAGTATGGGGGTGCAGTTGAGAGGGAAAACTGAGTAAAATTAACTTCTGTTCTCTGTGCCCAGTGAAGATATTTGCATCATTGGAAAATCCAGTGGTTGAAGCATGAAGAGAGCCAATTTTCCACCCTCACTGTAATCCTGCTGATGACATTTTGTCTACAAGACTGCTTAGATTGCCAGATCAGCTTTTTGGATCTCTTGGAACTGCTGGTGGAGGGAGGGGTGACAAAGATCAATGTCTGAATGCCCTTTCATTTACAGTTTGTTGGATCAGACCTAGTACAGTATATGCAACATACTTGCAACTTCTGTAGTAAACAAGATTAGGGTTCTTGAAATGTGTTCTCACTTAGGTCAATACACATGTAGCCTGGTCCATCTCTTGAGCATGGAGATGGGATCAGAAATGGGCCGAGAAGTGGCTGTTAGAGTAGACTAGTGACGTTTTTGAGGCATAAACTCAAATAAACAGAGACACACACTAGTGATTGAAATTTTGTAGCTGGATATTAAACCTGGTTTCCATCTAGGATATTCTGAGGGAAGGAATAGTGTCCATAGCACACAAGTTTCTGCCTTCCCACAGTTGTGAGTGAAGCACCCCAGACATCACATGCTAGTTAAAGATAGTGTGTAAATTTTTTACAGTACACATCACTCCAAGTATGCAGTGCATTATAAATGTTGCAATTCAGCAACATTTGAATATTTTTATTTATTTTTTAATTTATATCCTGCCCTCTGCATAGCAGGCTCAGGGCAGGTTACAAGTTCAATAGAAAATACAATATCCAAAAATTAAAAGTTTTCTGTATAGTTCCATGATAAGGCGACCTTGAGGAAGAATCTGGTATTTGAAATAATCTACATTTCTGGATGAATCCGTTGGTTGCAGTCTTGCAATGAGCTCCATGAAGATAACAACCTGTTGTAAAATTAACAATTTTTACTATATTGAAGAAAACAACTTGCTGTGAAATTTACAAGAGACTTTTTACTTTGATGTGCAATGTATAAAAATAATGCTGCAAGAGTTCTATGAAGAGAACAACCTGTTGTGAAATTAACAAAGGGTTTGACATTTGAAGAATTGCTGTGAAATTAACAAAAGAGTTTTCACTCTGGTGTGTGATGGACTATATGAATATAATTAATTTATGAAATATTGGAAGTGTATAATTAATTTGCATATATAACTAGGCATTACAGTGTTGTGGTTTTGTGTTTATTGCCTGTTGCACACTGTAAGTCCTAGTATGTTGTTTGGTGAAACCAGGAATGCAGTTTTGTCCTTAGAACCTGCATTTGAAGATCAGTTTTTCTTTAAAAAAAAAAAATCTCTAGTCAGCAGTTTTAATTTTTTTAAAAAAAAATCACAGAGCACAATTTCAGAAGCAGAAAGTGGAATGTTGGGAATGGGTTTTATTGGTCCAAGTATCTTTGATATTAACATAATGTCTTATTCTCTTACAGGCTTACTCCCTGCAGTGAAGTGTCAAAAATGGAAGTTAAAGGGTAATAACGGAAGAAAATAGAGAAAGATAAGTTCTGCATCAAGGTAACATGTTAGCACTTGCTGTGTACATGAGGCTATGGTATATATCATTCCTCTGATTTATGAAGTTTTCTCTTTCTAGATTTGAGAGTTTGTCTTGTGGGTTTTCATATGGGTGGTAGAAAAATGAAACTTATTACTTTTTAAAATAGAATTGTAAAGAAATCAAGCTTTATCACTGTCAACATGTGACGCTGAACTATATTTTACATAACAAAAATATCTGAAGAAGTGTGCGTGCACCTTGAATAAAACTTTATTGGTCCTAAAAATGCTATGGGACTCAAAATTTGTTCTGCTCCTTCAGACCAACATTGCTACCCACCTGAATCTATGTTTTACATGTTCGTCAGTCTTCAGATTTTTTTCATTTGACAGATCTAATTAGGTTTAAGAGTCACAATGAATCTTGTCAGTGTCTTAATTTAAACCTGAGGGATCTAGATCCATCCACACCAGCTGCTGGCTGTTTCTGCATATGTTATATGCTATCACTATTTCTACACACTAGGCTTTTGACTTTGCCCAGGGTTCTCAAATCCTGAACTAGAGGCTTGTCTACACAAAGACAGAATAAATAGGCTGGCTTATTCAGATGGTGCTGTCATTTGAAGAAGAAGAAGTGATTGGATTTATACCCTGCCCTTCACTACCTGAAGGAGTCTCAGAGTGGCTTACAATCTCCTTTCCCTTCCCCTCCCCACAACAATTACCCTGTGAGGTAGGTGGGGCTGAGAGAGCTATTTCGAGAACTGCTTCTGAGATAACAGCTCTGAAAGAACTTGTGACTGACCCAAGGTCACACCGGCAGCTGCATGTGGAGGAGTGGGGAATCAAACCCAGTTTTCCCAGATTAGAGTCCACACTCCTAACCACTACACCAATCTGGCTTTCTGATTTGGTTGCAATTGGAAGCGAAAGCTTAAAGTTATGCAGTTCTCCCAGTGGGTTCACAAACTGAGAGAAGAAGTTCCGTTCCAGAATCTAGAGTGTCTGCAAGTGGACCAAGCAAGTCCTCAACCAGCACTGCTCCAGTCCACAGTTAAAACTCTAGGCAAGAGCCCAGGAGGCTGAAATGTATGTTGTCTCAGTCAGATTTCAGAAGCTGTGCTCATGAAGGATTTACTTTGAAAAAGGAATTGGCATAATAGAGCTTCAGCAGTTTGGTCTTGACCACAAACAAAACACATTTAGGGAAATTTCATATCTTGTTAGAACAGGGATTAAGATTTCAACTACATTGGAACTAAGCAGGCTGTGTTGTGGAAATACAGCCTCGCTAAGCCCTACTGTATGAATTTCAGGGGATGTTGGGAATTTGGGTGAACTTAGGGCTTAAAAGGAGCTGCGGTGGCTCGAGTGGTTAAGACGCTGAACTGTAGGCTGTGGAAGGTCGGTAGTTCAGCAGTTTGAGACCCGAGTGTGCTGCATGACGGAGTGAGCTCCCGTCTCTAGTTCCAGCTCCTGCCAACCTAGCAGTTTGAAAGCAAGAAATTGCAAGTAGATAAATAGGTACCACTTGGGTGGGAAGGTAACAGCGTTCTGTGCGCCTTGGTGTTTAGTCATGCCAGCCACATGACCATGGAAACGTCTTCAGACAGCGCTGGCTCTTCGGCTTTGAAACGGAGATGAGCACCGCAACCCTAGAGTCGGATTAGACTGGCTTTCGAGCAAGGGAACCTTTACCTTTACCTTTTTAGGGCTTAAAAAGGCAAGATGAAGATAATCTCATTCTGTGGCTAAATTGTAAGCTCATGCAGCCTCATCTTTCCTCTGGACTGAGCAGGGAGGGGAGAAATTGTTAAACCCTTCAACTTCCACTTGTTCATAATTTGAAATCTGTCTACCTGCTTTGTTAGCACTTCAAAGAAGAAATGTTCCAGGTGGTAGCTTCCCTAACATTTGCCACTCATCTCCTGTTGGAATGTTTCATTGTCACTCAGTTCTCCTGATGCTACTGAGCTGGCCCCGAAAGCTCCAGCCAGGCGAGGGCACTGAGTCCAATGCCTGATAAGGGACCAAATTTATAGTAGGGACTGCAGGAGTTGATGGGCCACATGTTCTGCACCACTGGTTTAGAACTTTACTTTGGGGTGTTCAGGCAGTACTTGCTAAGGTACAAGTACTCTGTGCATTCATGCAGTAACTGTATATTCTTACTTGGTTTTGGTTAGAATAAATGTGGATGTCTGTAGAATTCTCATCTGGTACTGAACTTAAGGTTTATTTGCTCCTCTAAGGTGGATACATATTGAAGTGGATGCTGCTGAAAGTAACCTCTAGAGTAATTTTTGATTAATTGGCCAGTCTGATTGGCCAATAATCTAGAGATTGTTACACCAATTGGGAACAGTGACCACAATGCTATTAAGTTCAACATTCAGGTCAATGGAAAGTTATTCCTAAAGTCCAAAACTGTAACATTAGAAACACAGAGGGACAAAGCCAGCAGAGGGAAAGTCAGCATGGCTTCTGCAAAGGGAAGTCATGCCTCATTAACTTTTTGGAATTCTCTTGAGAAAGTGAACAAGCAAGCAGACAATGGTGACCTGGTAGACATTATATACTTGAACTTTCTAAAGGATTTTGGCAAGGAACCTCATCAAAGACTCTTGAGTAAACTTAGCAGTCATGGGATAAGACAGGTGTCAAACTCATTTGTTACAGGGGCTGGATCTGACATAGATATCACTTTGTTGGTTCAGGTCATGTGTGCCATAAAATGTAACATGAGGTAACAGAGATCTAAACTTTATAAAGATGATTTCAGTTGCCAAATGGCAATAGCAAGCGTGATTGGCTTAGGTGTGATATGCAGAGGGGTAGTAGGTGTGTAGATATCAGCATTAGTAATGAGACAGGAAACCTAGGTCTCAGTTTGGTACAGGAGGATTCAGTCCAGGAGGATGCAAAGAATAAATGGAAATAAGTTTGAAGAAGTGAGCAGTGACTCACAGAAGCACATATACCCTACACAAATGTTGTTAGCCTTTAAGGTACTACTAGACTCTTGCTCTTTCTACTCCTATTAGAAACCACAGCATTCAAAAACCAGTGGGGGAACATTTTAACTTTCTCCCTCTGAGGCAGAGGACATCTTCGTTAATTCCCACCATCCTATCAGCGAGAGGCAGGAACATTTTTTTCTTCCTCTCCCTGTGTGGCTTGGGAACACCCACTTCTTCAGTTCCTTTCCTGCCTCTACAGGGAGAGGTGGTTGTAGGCTTTGCCTCCAACTTTGTTAGTTACTGAACTGCAATCTTCTACTTCTTTTATTCCTTTCTTATTCCTATTGCAAAACTTCCTCTTCTCTTTAATTCTATTTAGTTCTACCTTCTGTCCTCTAGAGGGAGTTCGGCGGCGGCTGTAACGGCCTCTGGGAATAGCTGTAGAATTCCCTTTTCTCTCTCTCTTTCCCCGACGCCGCTATCCATGCCAGGTAGAGCTGGGAGACGGCTTTCTCTCCGAGCTGGAGAGCACCACCGCCATCGTGGAGCTGCCCAGGGATGCCTCTGGAGCCGGCATGACCTGTAGGCTTATCATGGCTACTGGCAACAACCCCGAGTTGAGCGGGGAGAAGAAAGGAAGGAAGCGATGTCGCCCAGAAGACTTAGCTGAAGAGCCACGTCCCTGCGTGTCTACCGTTGGCTGCGGCCATCTTGGCGCTGCGATTTTGGCGGGAAACCCTCCCACGCATTCCCAACATTCGCAACAGCTCCTGGATACCAATCTCCTGGTGGGAGATACAGGCAGGTCTCCATCACATCAGAGCAACTGCAGAGGAGACTAGAAGACTCCAGCTGGGTAACGTACCCCTGTAGCTGGGAATGCTAATCTTCAGGACTTCTTTCAGTCCATGAGACGCACCATGAAGGAGGAGTTTTTCAGTTTTTGCCACCTGCGGGGTCTGGGTTCAAGTATGTCCCGTGCAAATCCCCCAGTTCCAGCACCCATGGACTACCCCAGAGACAGGCCATTGGGGGGAAGTTGGCCTACCAAGGTCTCCAGGACAGTCATTCTGAATCTGAGAGGGAACAGTCCTTAGACCCTGATTTGATCCAAAGGGAAGAGGGTGAGTTTCTTCTGATGAGGAAGTGGAGGACACTAGTGTTCCACAACCGTCAGCTAGACTCTTTAAAGCAGAGGATTCTCAATACCTTCTCTCCAAATCTCTGTCAGCCCTAGATCTTCATGACTCCCCGTCTGAGGAGGACATGGTCAGCCTGGGTATTAACCCTAGAAATAAATCCAAGGCCACAGAGGAGCTTTCCCCCAGATATTCTACATCTGAAAAAGTCTTTCCATGTGCTGAGTTCTTTGAAAGAACTAAAAGCTGAATGGACTAAGCCCACCTCTAATAGACAGGCCCCTGGCTTTGTTTAAAAAATTGTATGACTTATCCTCTTTTGCCAATGAGATGTTACAGGTCCCTCTAGTGGATGCACCGGTGGCAGTGCTCCAGTCCTTTGGCCTTCTATCAGAGGACTGCTATGGCTCAGTGTGAGACAACCTGGACAAGAAAATAGATGTTGCACTTAAAAGGTCTCACAAAGCCACGGCAATGGCCATTAAGGTCTCAGCTACAGCCTCTATCATCACCAGAGCCATCTTAGTCTGGTCCAGAAAACTCATTCAACTTCTTCCAGAGAACAATAGGAGATAGCTGGAGGGAGCAACGAGAATATTGAAGGTGTCAGCATTGGCAACTGACGCCTCCCTGGATGCTCTTACCTTTACTAATGGAAGAGGCGAGAGAAGACCAATTTTGTCCCCTTCCCACCTTTAGGCCTCTAATCTGTTATTGCATGCTGCTGTTGTGACCATGCGAATCCGTTTTCCTGGGGTCAGAAGCTACTGCAGAGGATGGAGAGCAGGGACATCAGTGATCCTTGTGTGAGCACATTGTTGGGTCCAGCCCCGTTTCTAACTTCGTCCAGAAGTTAGTTACCAGAAATGGTTTCTTGTGGTAAGGAAACTGTGTGCCTAATTACTTAGCATACATAATTTATAGCTTGTGTGCATAGATCATACTGTAGCCTGGCAGTTTAGTTAAAATGGGACTCAGGTTCATATTAAACATGATATAGGACTTTCACTTTAATTTGAAACTAATTAGCAACTGTGTGTTTGCTATGAAGATTGAGTAATTGGTCTTGGGGGTGGGTGGGAGTGTTTAACCCTTCATTCCTAGTTCCCTTGTTGTAAATTACTCTCATGAGCTGTAGTAAGGTGCACAGTGGAATAAACAGGTGGAGATCCTATACCTGCTTTTTCTCTCCTGCAGTATGAATTGCAGCTGGAGATGGGGGGAACAATGAAGGAAAGCATTAAACCAACACCTTATTTAGTTCTCAGAGTATGGGATGCTAATTTGTTTTTGTTTTTTAAATGGTGGGAGATCTAATAAGTCCTCTCTAATTTGACCCTTACAATATGCTTTCTGAAGTATGTTCAGATCTTTCAGCACCCTCTTCTGACTTTCTTCATGTACTGCACTGTGTTGGAAGAGAGCAGTCCCTCTTCCGTCTTCTGTGCCCATGTGGGACTGCTGTCTATGCAGGCCTGCTGTTGGAGAGGAACATCTAGCTAAAAACCACTAGGGGGTGCCACTCGCAGAAGCTGAGGACAGTTCCTGCCTAAATGGACTGCGCCTCCTTTCCTCAGTTCGTTCTTCACTACTGTCGGAGTTGGTTCTTTAATAGCAGGCTCCTCTTGATTGGTTGTCTTTTTTACCCGTCTTTCTGCTTGGATTGTGAGTTTTCCCCTGGGAATTGTCACAGAGGCTTGTCCTATTCCCTTTTGAAGGTTTTTCTCCTTGCGGTGGTATACTTATCTGTGGGATTCTTGGAATGATGTTCCAGAAGGGATTGTTTAAAAAGTGCACAAAATGTAGTGCAAAAATGACCCAACTCAATAAGCATGATCTATGCCTGCTTTGCCTGGGAGAGGGTCATAATGTCTCTGCTTGTAGAGCCTGCTGTCAGGTTCTCAGTCAGCTCACTCTCCACATGCACTTTCTTGGTTGAAAGTTTTATTAGAAGATATGAGATGTTCAGGGATTGATCTCTTTGTCAGAACTGGGGTGCCAGGGCGTGAGAAGTGCATATAGTTTTAATCTCACATTCCATTCACACACGTCAGCATTACTACACAGACTATGAGAGATACACGGTCCATGACTAGCTAATCAAAGACTTTTCTCCAAGGCCATCTTCCCGTGTGAAAGACGTCTCTTGGGCCAGCATAGAAGATTTACTGTCATTCTCCACTACTCTTACAGACACTCACTCCCCCCTTAGGAATGCAGTGGCAGGCGAGGGTAAGTGATAAGGGCATTAAAACAACACAGCATGGGGAGAGAGGGAAGAAAGGTTACAACAACGATCAGGGCAGGAATATAACAGCTTCAGTAATCATTAAGGTGATAATACAACAGATGCAGTTGGTCAAACAGTCCGAGCCTGACATGCTGCCCCTCCCCCAAGCCTCCCCCAAGCTGCCCCCCCCCCCCCAGCTTGTGAGGGTGTTGGCAGTGAAAATGCTTAATTAACCGGGCAGCGTTCACATGCTTAGCAAGAACCCATTCATTGTGCTCTGGCCCAAAATCTCTCCACTTGACCAGATACTACAGCTTGGCCCTTTTTCAAACGCGAGTCAAGGATAGCGTCCACTACATGGTGGAGTTGCCCATCGATCAAAAGAAGAGGTGGAGCTGGTGGATGACTAATCCAAGGTGAGGGTCTGGGATCCCTTTTCAATAGACTGAAATGAAAGACAGGGTGAATAGAATGGAGATTTTTAGGGAAGTCCCCTTGAAGTCTCCCATCATTTTTACCCAAATGGATGGGGCACCCATGGAACCTTGTACACACGAGACTATGGCTTTGCGGTTGGGGGCTGGCGATCATTGGGAATCCAGATCCTTCATTGTCACCCCTAAATCGCAATTCGACTTAGTTCTGGGGAGTCCCTGGTTGTTTACCCATGACCCTTACATCTTGTGGGAAGAAGGGGTTGTCAAGTTTGTGTCGGCTAAGTGTGTAAATCACTGCTGGGTGGACTCGTGGGGGGACCAGCCGACCGCACAGTTCCCCTGCGGCGCTTTGCAGCCGGAAGAGTTAGCTTCTTTGCCTCGAGAGTATAGAGACTTGGCGAAAGTGTTTGGCGAAGATGAAGCTAACGAATTGCCCCCCCATCGCTCTACTGACTGTGCTATTGAACTTTTGCCTGACTGTAAATTACCTAAAGGTAAAATCTATGCGATGGGGCCGGCTGAGAAAGTTGAACTGCGGAACTTTATTGATAAAAACCTAGCCCGAGGTTTCATTCGCCCGGCTTCCTCCCCTTTCGCCGCGCCTGTACTTTTCCGAAAGAAGAAAGACGGGGGGCTTAGATTGTGCACTGATTATAGGGGTCTGAACGCTGTTTCTTTGTCCAATGCTTACCCCCTCCCGCTAATCAAGGACTTGGTAGCTGAGGCCACCAAGGGCAAAATCTTCTCGAAACTTGACCTCCGAGATGCATATTTCCGTGTGCGCATTCGGGAGGGGGATGAAAGTAAGACTGCATTTAATACCCCTTTGGGGCAGTTTGAGTACCTCGTTATGCCCTTCGGGCTTCAAGGGGCTCCGGGGGTCTTCATGAACCTAATCAATGAGGTCCTACATGAGTTCTTGTTCAAAGGAGTGGTCCTTTACCTTGATGATGTGTTGCTGTACTCTCAGGACCTCCCGTCGCATATTAAATTGGTGCGCCAGGTCCTTAAGCGACTTTATGAACACCACTTGTTTGCAAAGCTGTCAAAATGTGAATTCCACAAGACATGCATTGACTTTTTGGGCTATCGCATCTCTGGGGGGACGGTTGAAATGGACCCTGCTAAAATTCAAGCTGTACTTGACTGGGAGCCCCCCAGGACCCGCAAACAATTGCAAATGTTCCTCGGATTCGCCAATTTTTATAGAAATTTCATCCAGAATTTCGCTCAAATTGCCCTTCCTCTGACTGATTTGCTAAAGACCAAGGGGAAGGGTTTTGATGCTACGAAACCAGGCGCCCCGCTTAAATGGTCCCCTGCTTGCGCAGAGGCTTTTGAGAAACTTAAACTGATGTTCACCTCTGAGCCAGTGCTGGCGCGCCCTGATGAAACTAAAAAATTCATTGTCCAAACTGATGCCTCGGATGTGGCAATGGGGGCCGCTATTTTGCAAGAAGGGGAAGATGGTCGTTTACACCCCCTCGCATTTGTGTCTAAAAAGTTTTCTGACGCTGAACGAAACTGGGGGATTTGGGAGAAGGAGGCATCAGCGATCCGGCTGGCTCTCTCCACTTGGAGGCAGTGGTTGGAGGGGGCGCAACTGCCATTTGAAGTCTGGACTGACCATAAAAATCTGGAAATGCTGAAATCCCCCCGTTCTCTCAACGCTAAACAACTTCGTTGGGCGGACTTCTTTGCTAAGTTTCGATTCACTCTTCGTCATTTCCCTGGGACGGCTAATTCCCTGGCTGACGCGCTCTCACGCCTCCCACAACATGACAGTCAGCGTGAAATCATCATGGACTCTGTTTTTTCCCCCTCCCACCTGGGGGGGGCTGTGGTCACCCGTGCGCAAGCGCGCTCGATTCCGCGCTCTGATGAAACTTCGCCTTCCCTTTTCCCTGGGGGGGGGGGGGCTGGGTCCAGAAATATATGTCTGCTTTTACTGCTGATGATGATGCCTCCCTGAAAGCGTTGCCAGATTGTGTCCGTAGCCCTGAAGGTCTGATTTATTCTGGAGACAAACTGTATGTGCCTATTTCAATGAGGAGGGAGGTGATGGAGTCTGCTCACGGTTCGAAACTGGCAGGGCATTGGAGTTTTGTTAAATCTCTGCAACTCATCCGCAGACAGTTCTGGTGGCCACAGATGCGCAAAGACCTCTTGACTTTTGTTCGGTCCTGCCAAACCTGTGCCTTGACTAAACCCAGAGTGGGCAAGCCTCCTGGTCTTCTGCAGCCACTCCCTACCCCATCGAGACCGTGGGAAGTGGTGTCCATGGACTTTATTACTGACCTCCCTGCGAGCAAAGGGAACACTGTTATTTGGGTGGTTGTTGATTTATTTTCTAAGCAAGCTCATTTTGTGCCTTTTCCTTCCTTGCCTACAGCTCAGAGGTTGGCGAAATCGTTTATGTCTCACGTGGTGAAAATTCATCAATTACCTGCTAAATTAATTTCTGACAGGGGGACCCAATTTGTTTCTAAGTTTTGGAGGGAACTTCTTTCCATTTTAGGGGTGGAACAAGGGCTCAGCAGCGCGTATCATCCTGAGACTGACGGACAAACAGAACGAGTTAATCAGACCCTGGAGCAATATCTTCGTTGTTTTACTAATTATCAACAGAATGATTGGTGTGAATTGTTGCCTCTTGCTGAATATTGTTATAACAATACTGTCCATAGCTCCACGGGCATGTCTCCTTATAAAGCTGTCTCTGGTTACGACAGCCCCCCCCTCCCTTTCCTGGAGGGGATGGGCCAACGTCCTGTGGGGGATGCTGATACATGGTGTATGTCCTTGCAAAAAGCATGGCCTCTGCTATGCCAAACACTTGACGCAGCCAAGGCTGCTTACAAGACCCAGGCAGACAAGGGTAGGGTGGTGGGGTTTGATCTGAAACCTGGGGATCTTGTGTATGTCTCGACCAAGAACATTAAGATGCTGCGGCCTAGCAGGAAATTGGGGTGGAAGTTCATTGGTCCATTCAAAGTGCGTAAAGTCATAAATGATGTGGCGGTTGATGTTGTTTTGCCTAAGAATTTACGTGCTCTGCATTCTGTTTTTCACATGAGCCTGTTGAAGAAGGATCCTGGCCCGTCTCCCTGGAGACCAGCAGTTACTCCTCCTCCACCTGTCATTTTGGAAGGGGATGAACATTTTGAGATCGCTGATATCCTTGATTGTAAATTGAAACGTGGTAAACTCTGGTACCTTATCGAATGGGTTGATTTCGGTCCCCAGCACCGCGAATGGGTGGAAGAAGGGGATATTCGGGCCCCTTACCTGATCCGTAGTTTCCACAAGAGGTTCCCGGACAAACCGGGAGGTCTCCCGCCCAGCCCGGGAGATCTCCCGCCCGACCCGGGAGGTGTGTTTTAAGTGTATTTTAAGGGGGGCAGTGTGTCAGCAAGCTGCCATTCTGTTTTCTGTGACCTCTGTGTACATATCCTTTCCCTGTTGCACCCGGCTTGGTTTCTATCATCCTGCTCCTGCGTTGGAATGCAAAAGATAACTGCTGGAGGTTGTGTGGGGGAGAAGATGCTGTAATGCTTGCCTATTGCTTTTCTCATGAGTACTGCACCTGTGTTTTGTCTGATGTTCTGCCTGGTTCCCATGGACTGGGCGCGCAACCGTTTCATTAGCCCGCCAGCGGGAAAGCTATTCATTGGATCTGTATCTGTTTGAAGTTCCTTTATTATGCTTGACCTAACTGTGTATCCCCAGTTCTAACAAAGAACGTGTTTGAGTATGTCTTCAACGCTTTGAAATAAATTTTGCTTTTCTTGAAAACGTGGATTTATTCTCGATGCTTGGGGATCCAACATTCTTTAAGAGTCATGTCTTCAGCTGTGGTGGCCAGGAGTGGGATCCAGTTGCGTGCTTGGCCAGCAGATTTACAGTCTAAGTCCTTCGTGATGGCTTACCCCTTCCAAGGGGAGAAGTTGTTTGGAGATCACCTAGAAAAGATCCTGGTGGAGACCAGAGATAAGAAGAAGGCCATGCCTAGACTTGTATGACACCTAGACAAGAGAAGTTCGACCAGTCATTCCTTTCGTTCCTCCAATACAACATATAGGTCCAGACAGATCCAAAAAAGAAGCTCTTGGGGCTTGTCCGCACAGCCCTATAAGAGAAACTTTGCTGGACCATGCTTTGGGAAACAAGCGTACAACAGATCTGCGACAATAAAAACAACAAAGCGTGACTCCGAAAGGATCCCAGTGGGGGGACGATTGACGCATTTCCTGGAGTCCCAAGCAGAGTCCTGGACTGTAGAAATAGTTTCCAGAGGCTACTCTTTAGAATTCAGAAGACCACCTCCAGATCGATTAATCATCTCCCAACTATGCAAGGACCTCAGGAAAAGGACCATAACCTTTGCTGCCCTACAACACCTTCTAGACATTCGGGCGGTGGAACCAGTGCCAGACAATCAAAAGGGTCAGGGGGTCTATTCCATATTCTTTACAGTGCCCAAGAAAAATGGCAACTGGAGAGCCATTCTAGACCTGAAATTCGTAAATAGATTCATCAACTCGAGACACTTCAATATGGAGACTCTCAAGTCCATCACAGAGGTGTTGTAGCCTGGAGAATTCCTTGCCCTTGGATCTCACGGAGGCATACATACACATCCCAATCCTGCCACTGCACAGAAGATTTCCAAGATTCTGCTTATGGGAATCTTCACATGATGTTCAGAGCGTTACCCTTCAGACTCGCTACTGCCCTGAGGGTCTTCACCAAGGTGTTAGTCAATCTGGTAGTGCATCTGAGGAGGAAGGGCATTCACGTATACCCTTATTTGGACGACCTGTTCATTCGGCCCTCCTCCAAAGAGAAAGGGCTTTGAGACATCCAGGAGACGATCCGTTGCCTGCTGTCATGCCTGCTGTCATGCCTGCCTCCGATCCGGCACCTGGGAGTTCTCAAACAGAGGACTCTGTGTCTTTAACATAATCAGAGGCACGAGAGTCCTTGCCAAACCTAAGTGCTGGAGAGGAGGAATACCAAACCCCAGGACAGCTTGCACCTGAAGCCGATCAGGCAGTGCATGGCCCCAGCAGCACGCCACCTGATTCTCCGCCACCTGTCGACCGGCTGAGGAATCAGAGACGCCGGGACTTGGCAACCAGACGCAAGGAGGCACATTTGCGAGGTTGGAGAACAAGGAGCCCGGAGTTCTAGCAGAATCAAGGACTTCACAAGGCAGTGCTAATGAGTTAACAACCCAGCACGCTATTTGAACAGGTCGTTGACTGCTGGCAAATCGTGCTGGCAAACTAGTCCTTCGGACCAGAAGCTCTGCACCTCTGACACTATTCCTGAGATCCCGTACTGACTGACTACCCGGTTCCTGAATCCAGTCCACGTTTTGACGACTCTCTGGCTCTTGACCGAGGTGTCCTGCACCCTGACATTCGACACTCGCTTTTCTGGACTCCGACCCTTGGTAATGCTCTGACTACGGCTTGGCTTTGTGTATTGGAACGCTGGCTCTGCTTGTTTTTGATTTTTCTGGCTTTTGACTCATGGACTGAACTGTAAACTCTCCCTCTCTGCCCAGCCCCCTGGCTCTGTCGTGACACGTGCAGTCTCACGGTTTCCTAATCAACCGGGACAAGAGCTTGCTGGTGCCGTCTCAGACACCGGAACAACTAGGAATTCTGATAGACACCAAGAAATCCACCCTCTTCCTACCACAAGATAAGATCATGAAGACCAAGCAGGCGGTGAAACTCATCATGGAGCATTCGTCATAATTTCTACTAACCTTATTCTTCTGATCTCCAATGTAGATCTTCTGATCTCCAATTTAGATGCGGTGCAATGGGTCTTCTGATCTCCAATATAGATGCGGGACAATGGGACAGACTACACACAATGTCTCTGCAGCTATTCCTTCGTCCGTACTAGCTACAGATCATGTAGAAGCGGGATGTCCTTCAAGTACCCATGTCTGTGAGAGAAGCCCTATGGTGGTGGACAAAGGACTCCAATCCTTGCCAGGGGAAGAAGTTCGTACACAACAACGAGCTGCAACTGTTTACAGATGCCAGTCTACAAGGCTGGGGGGTGACCTTGGCCGAGAACCCAACACAGGCACGTTGGTCTCGCAGGGAGTCCCTTTTGCCAGTAAATGTATTGGAGCTCAGAGCTTTTGTCTGGCTCTCCTACATTTCAGCAATGAAGTAAAGAACTGCCACATATTAGTCCGGACAGACAATGTGTCAGCCAAGGTGTATAAACAGCCGGGGGAGGGCTCCAGATCGTACTCCCTCCACAAGGAAGCGTTGATGTTACTTTCCTGGGCAGAGAAAAGAATCTTGCCTCAATCAGAGCTGAACACATGAGGGGTCTGGACAATACCAAGGCAGATTGGCTCAGCAGGCAGACGATCCACCCGGGAGAATGGATGCCGAACACAAAAATCTTCAACTAGATGTTACAGCATTTCAAGACACCGATAGTGGACCTGTTTGCTTCACATCAGAACCACCAACTGCCCAGATTCTTCTCAAGGTTCCGTAATGACCGAGCCAAAGCCACGGATGCCCTGACTACTCCGTGGCCCAAAGGTCTACTGTAAGCCTACCCTACAGTTCCCATATTGCCAAAAGTCTTGAGAAGGATAAAACAGAGGGCTACAGTTCTCCTGGTGGCCATGTGGTGGCCTCGTCGTCCATGGTTCTCAACCCTACAACAACTGTCCGAGACACCTCTGCATGTTTCCCCGAACATGCTCATTCAGGGTCCGGTATGGCATCCAAACCCAGAGTGCCTGCTTTTGACCTCATGGAGCTTCAACGGTCATCTTACCTAGAACTTGGCTATTCTCCAGATGTGACTGATATGATTCTCGCCTCCAGAAAGGACTCCACTATTAGAATATACAACACCACTTGGAAAGCCTTTCACAGGTGGTGCAGGAGAAAGTCTGTTGATACCGCAAACCCTCCTATGCACTCCATTCTGGAATTCCTGAACGATAGTCTCAAATCTGGCCTGAAACCAGCAACTCTCAGAAAACAAGTTGCAGCTCTGAATTCGGTACTTCCTCATGCACTGTCCACACATCCACAGGTTTCTGAGAGGTGCAGCACTGCGCAATTCTCCACCAGTGCACAGGTTCCCTACTTGGAGACTACATACGATTCTATCCGCCCTCACCAAGGCCCTGTTTGAACCCATCCAAGACGTACCTCTGAAATGGCTGCGCACGAAAGCTTTATTCCTTGTGGCAGTCACTTCCGCCAGACGTGTATCAGAGATCGGAGCACTCTCTGTAAATACAGAACGATGCGTTTTTCATAGAGATGAAGTAGTTCTTCGCACAGACCAATCTTCATTCCAAAAGTGGCCTCACGCTTTCATAGGTGTCAGGAAATATACCTGCCATCGTTCTGTCCTGATCCTAAGCACCCACGGGAGAGGGCTTGGCACACCCTAGACGATCACAGGTCCCTCAAAGCCTACCTGGTACGCACTGCTAGCATCAGGAAAACTGAAGCAATGTTCATCAACATCTCACCACCGAATATGGGGAACAGGATGTCAAAATCTGCTATTAGCTCTACCATCAAGGCATGCATAGTAGAAGCTTACAAGGTACATATTTACATAGTAGAAGCTTCTACTTACATAGTAGAAGCTTGAGAGCCAGTTGGATGTAGTGGTTAAGTGTGTAGATTCTAATCTGGGAGAACTAGGTTTTATTCCCCACTCCTCCACTTGTAGCTGCTGGATGACCTTGGGCAAGTCATAGTTCTGGCACAGCTGTTCTTGAAAAAGAGCAGTTTCTGTCAGAGGTCTCTGAGCCCCACCTACCTCACAGGGTGTCTGTTGTGGGGAGGGGAAGGGAAAGGAGTTTGTAAGCCACTCTGAGACTCCTTTGGGTAGTGAAGGGCGGGGTATAAATCCAATCTCCTCCAAATCTCTCAATCTGGAAGCCCTTGCGGGAATTACTGCCCATTCGGTCAGAAGTGCATCCACCAATGTGACGTTAGCCAAGAATGTTTCAATTGAAGAAGTATGTTGAGCTGCTACCTGGTCTTCCGTTTCAACTTTAGTCAGGCACTACAAACTGAACGTAAACGATTCAGCTGATGCCTGCTTTGGAAGAAGAGTACTCCAACACATCGTAGAAGAGGAGAGCGATCTCCCACTCAGGGCGTAAGGTACTGCTTTGAAAGTACCCAAGAAGTCCTCCGCCTCAGAGGGAGAACGACCCTTGGCACTTACTGTGAGGGGTCCTTCTACTCTGAGGAAAGGAGGACATCTTGCCGCACCCAGAGTCTGCATGCTCTCGCTCTCTCTTTTCTCCTTGCTGGTCCTTCTGAAGGTGTGTCTCACTCTTCCAATATCTTTTTTGGCTTATCTGTGCATAGTTTCCTTCATGGGAGTTCATGGCTATTCACGTTCTTCCCTTGTTGCTACCCTTAACTTACCTATGTTGTAGTTTCCCTTTGTTCAGTAGTAGGAACTTGCGCTATACAGTACTGTTGCTGGGAGTCACCTGAACTGAAGATGTGGGTGTTCCCAAGCCACACAGGAAGAGGAAGAAAAAATTGTTTCTGCCTCTCCCTGATAGGATGGTGGGAATCACACAAGATGTCCTCCTTTCCTCAGAGTAGAAGGATCCTTCACGGTAAGTGCCAAGGGTCATTCCAGGACATTCAGTTGCTGACCTAAGGGTAGCAGTTCTCTTACAAAGGAATTTCAAAGGGAGATTAGAAAGAGAGATTGCTGAATTGCAACTGATAATGAAGCTCAAGACAATGCATTCTCCTGGACTGAACTGAGACCTAGGTTTCTTCTCTTGTTACCAATGCCTGCTGTTGTCATTTGGCATCTGAAATCACTTCGCTCTCCAAGATATAAGGACAGATGGACGCACAATCTAGCTGTATCAGAAGAAGTGTGCAGTGACTGCCCTACCACAAATTTTGTTAGTTGTTAAGGTGCTTTTTGTTGTTGTTCAGTCGCACAGTCAAGTCCGACTCTTCGCGACCCCATGTACCAGCTCCCGCCAGGCCCTCCTGTCTTCCGCCGTCCTCTGAAGTTTGCTCAATTTCATGTTCGTTGCATCTATGACACTGTCTAACCATCTCATCCTTTGGTTAAGGTGCTACTTGACTCCTTCTCCCTTCCACTAATAACGAATGCAAGCTGTGCTGTTAGGTTTCTCTCCCCCCATCTATTAGAATTGGAAAAGGGGATCTCTCCAAGTGCCATTGGACAGTCTTGGTCTCTCTCTCTCTCCCCTCCCTCTCTCCCTCTCTCCCCCTCTTAGCTACCATTCTGCCCCATATCAAAGGAGTACGCATTTCTCATCTCCATATCATCCGTTTTTTTCGAGGCATGGCTCTGAGGTACCCACTGCAAGGTCACAGATTTCCCATGTGTTAACTTCACATTGTCCTCTCCACTCTCAGCAAACAACCATTTGAATCACTTTGGGATGCCTCCATCAGATGGCTAAGGATGAAGGCTCTGTTCCTTGTTGCCATCACTTCAGCCTGGAGGATGTCTGAAATAGGCTCACTTTCAATCAAAGGCAGCTTTTGCATCTTCCATAAAGACAAAGCAATCCTTGGACCTGATGCCACGTTTATTCCCAAGGTTTAATTCTGTGTTCCACAGGTCCCAGGAACAGCACTTACCATCATTCTGTCCAATACTAAGCATCCAAAGGAAAAGGCTTGGCACATTCTCAATGTAGAAAGAGCCCTAAAGTGTTATTTACAGTGAACCAACTTCTATAGAAAAACAAATACTATGTTTATTGCCATATCCCCTTCAAACAAGGAGAGGAGGAGAGGAGATTGGATCTATACCCCGCCCTTCACTACCCAAAGGAGTCTCAGAGCGGCTAAGAAGAAGAAGAAGAAGAAGAAGAGATTGGATTTATACCCTGCCCTTCACTTGGAGTCTCAGAGCGGCTTACAAACTCCTTTCCCCTTCCATCCCCACAACAGACACCCTGTGAGGTAGGTGGGGCTGAGAGAACTCTTGACAGAAACTGCTCTTTTGCAAGAACAGCTGTGCCAGAGTTATGGCTTGCCCAAGGTCATCCAGCCAGGTGCAAGTGGAGGAGTGGGGAATCAAACCCGGTTCTCCCAGATTAGAGTCCGCGCAGTTAACCACTACACCAAACTGGCTCTCTTACAAACTCCTTTCCCCTTCCATCCCCACAACAGACACCCTGTGAGGTAGGTGGGGCTGAGAGAACTCTTGACAGAAACTGCTCTTTTGCAAGAACAGCTGTGCCAGAGTTATGGCTTGCCCAAGGTCATCCAGCCAGGTGCAAGTGGAGGAGTGGGGAATCAAACCCGGTTCTCCCAGATTAGAGTCCGCTCACTTAACCACTACACCAAACTGGCTCTCCTTATGGCCAACCTGGACAAGGTTGCCAAAGGATGTCCATAAGCAACACCATCAAGGCTTGCACCATCGAAGGCTACAAAGCCCATAACAGTCCGATTCCTTCAGCTATCACAGCTCATTCCATCCAGAGTGGTGCAATCAATGCAGTCTTCGTTAAGCATGCTACCATGGAAGAAGTCTGTAAAGTAGCAATCTGGTCTTTGCTATCCACCTTCATCAAACATTATAAAATCAACACATACTGTTCAGCCAATGCCACATTCAATAGAAGAGTGGTGCAGAACATCATAAATTATAATGACTCTAACCCACCCAGTAATTGAGGACACTGCTCTGGGAGGTCCCTATCAAGATATCCTTTGCCTCAAAGGGAGAATGGACCATTCGATGCTTCTCCTCTGAGGAAAGGAGGACATCTTGTCCCTCATGAACTCAACATCAGGAAGACAGTAAAGCAGAGGTTTTTTTTTTTCTTGTCTCAGCCTTTGTTCACTCACCTTTTGTATGTATCTGCTGTTTTTCTGGGGTTTTTTGTCCTACTGTAGAGATAGTAGCTTAGTCTAAATTGCTGATAGAGTTTCCATACTGGAGAGGGTAACTCTCATGAAGCTGAAGACAGGAAGCTGAAAATTATTTCCTGCCTCCCTTGATTGGACAGTGGAAATCACCCTATTAAGTTGTTATTCTTTCCTCAGAGGAGACGGGTCCTTATGGGTAAGTATCCAATGGTCCGTTTCCAGGTCACCAGTAGTTCACAGTTTTCCTTCCTGGGAGACTTCATGTGGTTCTCCCAAGTACTTATAAAACTTCCATTTGAGCCACTGCAAGAGTTATCACTCAGGTTCCTCATGCTTAAGGTGCAGTTTTTTATGGCCCTCACCTCTGCCAGCTGCATCTCAGAATTGGAAGCTCTTTCTATAGTTAAAGGCTTCTACATATTCCGGAAGAATGTAGTGATTTTCTCTCTGGGTCCTTTATTCATCCAAGGTAAATTCTGTGTTTCATGGGTCTCAGGAGGTTTACCTTGCATCCTTCTTTCCCAATCTATTGCACCCCAAGGAGAAGAACTGTCATGTGTGAAGAGCCTTATGTATCTATATCCTGTGTATAGCTTCTGATGGAAGAGCTGATGCTCTGTTTGTAGCTTACCATCTGGTAGCCAAGGCAGAACGGTGTCTAAAGCATTTCTCAAAAGTTGGCTGGACGAATGCATTATTATGACCTACTCTTCTCAAGGGCTTAAACCTTTAGAAGGAATCACAGCCCACTCAATCAGGAGCGCAGCCACTGTAGCTGCCTTTCAATCCAATGCATCAGTTTTGGAGAATGTCTGTCTTCATATGCCATTACAAAATAGACTCATATGCAACAGCTGATGTGGCCTTTGGGCAGCAAGTCCTTCCACAGGTGGTATGAGAGGAACTGAGACAGGGTTTCCCTCCCGTCTTGAGGGAAGCTTTGTAACATCCCAAACAGCAGGATGTCCTCCTCTCATCAGATGAGAAAAAAACTTTGGACTTATTGTGAAGCTTCCTTCTACTGAGAAAGAGGAAGACATCGTGGACCTACCCTGGTATAGAGCAATCTGATTTATAGATAATAGCTCTCTTGTCTGAATTGTCTGAAACTTTTCCCCCACTGTATCTTCAAATACATTTCACTGTATCTGAAGAAGTATGTGTGCACACTAAAGCTTATATCTTGAATAAAACTTTGCTGGTCTTAAAGGCACCACTGGACTCGAATTTTGGCCTGTTGCATCAGACCAACATGAATACTCACCTGAATCTTTCCCCCCACTGTTAATCATTAAAATATTGTTTCTTCACTGATACGGGGTTTGCCTTCTGGCCTTGTCTCATAGTTGTTTAATCTTGGCAGCAACAAACAACAGCATATTTCTTGGTTTTTTATGGAGAGCTCTGGAAGCCTCAGAGCTGAGGGAGTTACTCCTCTCCTTAGGGGCAGGAAGAAAGTGACATAATATCCTGTCTCCAGGGCACATACTAAGGATCATTTAAGGTGTGATTAGGGTTGATACTTGCCCACTGCTGGCAAGGGAATTCCTTACTGTGGTGTTAGGGGTGTGCCCCCCCAAAAGGTATTTTTCGGTTTGGGTCTATTGGACCCCCCCCAAATTTCAGTATTTCCAAAAAATCCTAGATCCTAATACTGGTCTACTACATCCTGAATTTTTTCTGGGTCCAATAGAAGAAAAACACCCAAGAAGAAAAACACTGGGGCTGCAGCATGGTTTAAAATGCATCTCCTGCATCATGGTTTAAAATGCACAGCAGGAGAAAGTGGCCCCAGGATCTGCATGCAGCAGGGAGGTAAGAGAGGATCAACTGGGGTGGCGGAAGCTGAGAGCTCCGTGCCACCTTGGCTGGGGCTGGCTCCTCTTGCAGTGTGGTTTAAACGAGCTGCAAGAGGAGCCAGCTCCAGCCAAGGCAGTGCTAAGCTTTCTGCTCCTGCTGCCCTGGCTGATCCTCTCTTGCAGCAATCTCTTGAGAGATTTTCTCAGCAAAGAACTTTGCAAAAGCTTCACAGCTAGTCACCTGGTTAAGAGGAAGAACTTGAAGCATTTGCATTCATTTGTGTTCACATGCCTTTTGGGAAGTAAGTATCCTTAGATCTCTGCTTTTGGAGGTTTTAGGCTGTTAGAAATATTGAAAGCCTTCTCTCTGTCCAGTGTTCTCATATCCAGTTTGGTGTAGTGGTTAAGTGTGCGGACTCTAATCTGGGAGAACCGGGTTTGATTCCCCACTCCTCCACTTGCACCTGCTGATGTGACCTTGGGTCAGTCACAAGCTCTGGCACAGCTGTCCTTGAAAAAGAGCAGTTTGTGTCAGAGTTCTCTCAGCCCCACCCACCTCACAGAGTGTCTGTTGTGGGGAGGGGAAGGGAAGGGAAAGGAGTTTGTAAGCTGCTCTGAGACTCCAAGTGAAGGGCGGGGTATACATCCAATCTCTTCTCTTCTCTTCTTCTTCTTCTTATTCCCATTTCTTGGGAAGTGTGTTTCAGTTTTCTGTCTCCTTCAAAACAATTTTTAGTCAACATATATTAAGGCATGGAGCAGGACCTGAGAAGAACCAAACATCTATATATCTAATTCTCAACAGTCCCCTATGTGTGGATATCTAAATCCACAGATAGGGGGCATAGTTACTTCAAACAAATTTTTCTGCAAATTTGGGGGAACCCCTATGTTTGCAGAAAAATCTGAGACCTAAAAATAAATTACATTGAAGGATTTAAGATTCCCCTCTCATAAAAGTTTTCTGCGGATGTGCAGGCAACGCAACTTAGCATTGAGGGCCTGGCTGCTGCTGCTCCTGTAGAGCCAATCTGGTCCAAGCTGCGGGGACAGGGAATGCTGGGAGCTGCTCTGGGGTCCGGTCATGCCTGCAGGGAGTGCCAACGAGAGGCTCCAGGTTCTGCCGCAGCAGTAGGGAACACCAGGAGCCCCTCCACCCATGGCTGTGGTGGTAGGGAATGCCAGGAGAGGCTCCAGGCCTGGCCACAGCAGTGCAGGACACCAGCAGAGACCTCTGGGCAGAGCTGCAACAGATGGAAATACCAGGAGAGACTCCGGGCCTGCCACAGCAGACACCAGGAGCTGGCCCAGACCTGGCTACCACTGGCCAGTGCTGCTGGGCTCAAATGTAGGAGAAAAGAGGGAAGGAGAAAGAAGGGGGGGGAGACAAAGGAAAAAATTGGGGTATTTGCTTGGGGGGGGGGGGGATACTTCCATTGTCGGAAGGGGGGAAAACAATTCTTCCAGTGCCTTCTTCCATCTTCTGCAGCCCCTGAACTACCCAGAAAGTTGTTCTGGGGAAACACTGGGAACACACAGGGAGGCAGACTGCAGCTGAAGGGGCAAATCTGTTGAAAATTACAGTGCTCCCTCCATGTGAACACCTTCCATAAGGGTTACTTCAAATCCAACCTGTTCTCTGTTGATGGCATTGGAATATTTTCAAATTGATTTATTTAAGAACATTGCTATTCCATCTTTTCTTTGGACTCAAGACAGCTAACAACATACCAACTAGGTTGCAAAGAAACATATTACTACCAATCAAGTGTCTATGAAGCCACTGTGCATGTAGCAGCTTACTGTTTCACAGTTTTAATTACTGTGTCATTTGTTAAGAGTGGGAATAAGACCTGCTTGCTCCCTAACCAGGAAGCAATGCTAACAGCGTAGCAAAGCCTGTCCTGCAGGCTGCATGCTTGCTGTAGGCATCTCCAGACAGAAAGTGTCCCCAGCAATGTCTCTGTGTGTGGGAGCCAGGTGTTCCTTTCATTTTTGTTCCTGTGAAAGATTAGTTGATGCTGATGATGCTTATAGAATTTGTACAAAAAATCAAAGAGAACATGTTTGAATTGATCACAGTAAAAACTGTAATTCATTATGATTTTTAAATTCTTAACTTGCTATGAAATAAAGTTAGTTCTGTAATTTACATAAGTATTGCATTTCTAGTGATTAAAGGATATTTTGTTCCAGTAAAGTTAACACTGTATGAAAGATACAACTGGTGGATTGTATCCAGTGACGTGTCACTAACAGTGATGCTCTTCCCTGCTTTCCCGTTCCCTCAGCAGCCTCTGCTCACTCCAAGAAAGTTGGTTCCCCTTATTGTGGGATCCATGTGGAGTAATAACCACATGTATCAGGCTGCAGCAGGGAGTGGGAAAGAGCCAGAAATCACCTTTACTGCCCTTTTCTGTTAGAGGAGTTGCACTAATGGAAGAGGCGAGAGAAGACCAATTTTGTCCCCTTCCCACCTTTAGGCCTCTAATCTGTTATTGCATGCTGCTGTTGTGACCATGCGAATCCGTTTTCCTGGGGTCAGAAGCTACTGCAGAGGATGGAAAGCAGGGACATCAGTGATCCTTGTGTGAGCACATTGTTGGGTCCAGCCCCGTTTCTAACTTCGTCCAGAAGTTAGTTACCAGAAATGGTTTCTTGTGGTAAGGAAACTGTGTGCCTAATTACTTAGCATACATAATTTATAGCTTGTGTGCATAGATCATACTGTAACCTGGCAGTTTAGTTAAAATGGGACTCAGGTTCATATTAAACATGATATAGGACTTTCACTTTAATTTGAAACTAATTAGCAGCTGTGTGTTTGCTATGAAGATTGAGTAATTGGTCTTGGGGGTGGGTGGGAGTGTTTAACCCTTAATTCCTAGTTCCCTTGTTGTAAATTACTCTCATGAGCTGTAGTAAGGTGCACAGTGGAATAAACAGGTGGAGATCCTATACCTGCTTTTTTTCTCCTGCAGTATTAATTGCAGCTGGAGATGGGGGAACAATGAAGGAAAGCATTAAACTAACACCTTTTTTAGTTCTCCGAGTATGGGATGCTAATTTGTTTTTTAAAAAAATGGTGGGAGATCTAATAAGTCCTCTCTAATTTGACCCTTACAATATGCTTTCTGAAGTATGTTCAGATCTTTCAGCACCCTCTTCTGACTTTCCTCATGTACTGCACTGTGTTGGAAGAGAGCAGTCCTTCTTTGGTCTTCTGTGCCCATGTGGGACCGCTGTCTATGCAGGCCTGCTGTTGGAGAGGAACTTCTAGCTAAAAACCACTAGGGGGTGGCCCTCGCAGAAGCTGAGGACAGTTCCTGCCTAAATGGACTGCGCCTCCTTTCCTCAGTTCGTTCTTCACTACTGTCGGAGTTGGTTCTTTAATAGCAGGCTCCTCTTGATTGGTTGTCTTTTTTACCCGTCTTTCTGCTTGGATTGTGAGTTTTCCCCTGGGAATTGTCACAGAGGCTTGTCCTATCCCCTTTTGAAGGTTTTTCTCCTTGCGGTGGTATACTTATCTGGGGGATTTTGGAATGATGTTCCAGAAGGGATTGTTTAAAAAGTGCACAAAATGTAGTGCAAAAATGACCCAACTCAATAAGCATGATCTATGCCTGCTTTGCCTGGGAGAGGGTCATAATGTCTCTGCTTGTAGAGCATGCTGTCAGGTTCTCAGTCAACTCACTCTCCACATGCACTTTCTTGGTTGAAAGTTTTATTAGAAGATATGAGATGTTCAGGGATTGATCTCTTTGTCAGAACTGGGGTGCCGGGGGGGAAAAGTGCATATAGTTTTAATCTCACATTCCATTCACACACGTCAGCATTACTACACAGACTATGAGAGATACACGGTCATGACTAGCTAATCAAAGACTTTTCTCCAAGGCCATCTTCCCGTGTGAAAGAACAGGTGAAAGAAGTCACTTGGGGCGGCATAGAAGATTTACTGAAGCTAGCTCCACTACTCCTACAGGTACTCACTCCCCCCCTTAAGAATGCAGTGGCAGGTGAGGGGAAGCGGTAAGGGCATTAAAACAACACAGCATGGGGAGAGAGGGAAGAAAGGTTACAACAACGATCAGGGCAGGAATATAACAGCTTCAGTAATCATTAAGGTGATAATACAACAGATGCAGTTGGTCAAACAGTCCGAGCCTGACATGCTGCCCCTCCCCCAAGCTGCACCCCCCCCCCCAGCTTGTGAGGGTGTTGGCAGTGAAAATGCTTAATTAACCGGGCAGCGTTCACATGCTTAGCAAGAACCCATTCATTGTGCTCTGGCCCAAAATCTCTCCACTTGACCAGATACTACAGCTTGGCCCTTTTTCAAACGTGAGTCAAGGATAGCATCCACTACATGGTGGAGTTGCCCATCGATCAAAAGAGGAGGTGGAGCTGGTGGATGAGTAGTCCAAGGTGAGGGTCTGGGATCCCTTTTCAATAGACTGAAATGAAAGACAGGGTGAATAGAAGAATGGAGATTTTTAGGGATTTCCACTTTCACAGCCACTTTGTTAATCACCCATGAAACCTTATAAGGCCCAACATATTTCAATCCCAATTTCCTTCGGGGTTGAAGCCCCTTGATGTGCTTGGTGGAAATATATACAGAATCCCCTGGGGCTAACTCCCATTCAGGGCTGTGTTTGCTATCTGTATAGCACTTATAGTCCTCCTTAGCTTTGTTCAATGTCTTTTGCAACACTCCCCAGTTCTTAGTCACATTAGACCACCATAGTTGTGCATCCCCTTTAATTGGTTCATTAAGGTCCACGGTTGGCAGAGGGTCCCCCTCATATCCATGGACTGACATAAATGAGATCATTCCTATGGAACTATGGAGGGAATTATTATAACTGTATCCCGCAAACGGTAGCAATGGCACCCAGTCATTCTGTTAATTAGGGGTGTGCAACAAAAAATTCAGTAAAATTTGGATTCAGATATATTGAACCCGATTTATTTTGGGAAACCTGAAAAAACCTGAATACCTATACCAGTAAAGCTTAGATATCCGAAAATTTTCCATATTCCTGAAAAATTTGGGTCCATTATGTCCAATAGGGCCATTGAAGTCAATGGAAAAAATCTTCTGAAAAGTTTGCAGGGGGCTAAGGGGAGGGGGTTTGAGGTAGAGGCTCCAAGTGTGGACTGTAGCTGCTGGAGCCTCTCCCCAAAAGACCCCCAAAGTTTTGAACAGATTGGACTGGGGGTCCAATTCCAGGGGAATCCAAAGAGAGTGCCCCCAGTTCTCCATTGTTTTTATGGGAAATAGGCAAGCAGATCTCCTTGTAAGAAACTAAGTGAGGTGTGTGGTGGACCAGTGGTGGTGTGAGGGGGCATGTTTGCCAGGCCAGCAGCAGAACCTGTGCAATGTGACCCCCAGAACCAGTGCCACTGTGCCAGTCAGTGCCCAAACCCAACTGGACTCAGTTCAAAACCAGAGAATCTCTGCATCTGCAGCATACATAAACTAAGGGAGCATGTTTGCATTGCCAGCCAAGCCAGCAGCAAAACCAGAGCAATCTGCCCACCCCCCACAACCTGTGCCAGTCACTGCCCAAACCCAACTGGACCTCTGTCGCATAAAGTGAGGGGGGCAGGCAGGACCTGTGCAGGTTAGCAATCACTAGGGGTGTGCGATTCAACACTTAGCACGTTAACAGAGGCAAAGGGAGGCCAGGGGAACCCAAATGGGCCCAAATCAGGGGGTTGCCAACTCTCCATGTGGCACCCAAAGATTGGGTATCCACTTTCCCGGGTTGGGGAATCAGCCAGAGGGGTCTCACTGTCCCTCTAGGAAGGCGGTGTGAATCCAGTGAGTGGTGGCAGCGACTAAGAAAGATAGGGTGGGCAGGCAAAAACGGGCTTGTGCGAGCCACAGAATGGCTGCTCAGTGTCCCAGGGCTGAGGATGGGTCCCTGTTCCTCACAATGCAGGAAATTCACAACTACCTCTCCCCCACACCCCCAGTGGCCCCTCCTCCATGCCCAGAAGGTGGCTGACTACTAGCCTAGCCTGTTTTGGAAACCCAAAGGTGCCCAGAGGCTGAAAAATATTTGGGACCCCTGTTCTAAACAATGATTTGCCCCCAAATCATAGCTTGGTGTAACTATGAACACAGCCCACTTCGTCAGATGCATGAAGTGTCACCTCTACTTAGCACAGAAGGTAAGGCTTTATGCATCAGGCCAAGCAAGCAGCCTCTGTGTCATAAGAGGAATGGTTTGCCAGGCAGGCCAGTAGCAGAACCAGTGCACGGTAGACCCCACAACCTGTGCCAACCGGCTCTTGCAACAAATGAGTTTGACATCTCTGCGGCCAGAGTATCATATTGGAACTTGGAAGGGACCAATCTAGTCCTACCCCCTGTACTTTCCCTAAACAGTGATTTGGCCAAAACCCATGGCTTGGTGTGAACGTGGCCCACTTCGTCAGATGCCTGAAGTGACACATGTAGGTAGCACAGAAGGTGTGGTTTCATGCACCCAGACCAAGTGAGCAGCCTCTATCTCATTAGTTTACACCCAAAAACAAAAAGGCAAAAATGAGAAAAAAACTACAGGAACAGGAAGGAACTCCGGAAAAGTCCCAGTAGATAGGGAGAAGTTGATGATTTCTTCCAGAGGAGCCCGAATGCTCTCCCCGCAAGATTTCACTAGCCAGGAAGGGCATGGGTCAAGGAGGCAAGTATTGAGCCTCACAGCTGCCAGGGTCCTGCCAGTGTCCTCCCGGGTGAGTCGACTGAAGTGGTCCAATAATGGACCAGAAGATGGACAAGGGGCTTCCAGTTCCTTTACTGTCTCAATTGTGGCTGGGAGGTCCTGGCGGAGTGCCATGATGTTATCTGCGAAATAGCTCGCAAACGCCTCACAGCCAATAGCCAATTCCTTACTATTTGGTCTGCGCTGAGGCAGAGTCGTAATAGACCAAATAACTCTAAATAATTGGGCTGGGCGCGAGCTCGCAGATGCAATGGAGGCTGCATAGAAATCCTTCTTTGTGGCCTTCACTGCCATCTCATAGGCTTTCACAAGCGTCCTATAAGATGTTCGTGACACTTCGTCACAAGCACACTACCACCTTCGCTCTAGTTGTCTTAGCTCCCGCTTCATCCTTCGCAGCTCCATGGTATACCACGGTGCTGCTTTGGTGCAGGGGCGCAGAGGATGCTGGGGGGCAATCTCGTTGATGGCTTCGGAGAGCCGGTTATCCCAGTCCTCCACCAGCTCATCCAACGAGATGCCAGGGGGCATTGTATCCTACAGACCCTCCTGAAGCTGACTAGGGTCCATTTGACAATGAGGGCGAGCATAAATATGCTTGCCACCTAAACAGGGTGGGCATGGTATGCTCAGCCGGACCTTCAGGGCAAAGTGGTCAAACCATGGGACTACGTCTGTAGCCATCAGATCCACATGTATCCCCATCCCACAAATCAAATCCAGCGTATGGCACGCTTGGTGTGTGGGAGTCGATATAAACTGGGAGAGTCCCAGTGCCTCCATGGACCACACTAGGTCCCTGGCCTGGACGGACGCTGCATCATTGGCATGAACATTGAAATCACCCAGGATCAGGAGCCTGGGATATTCCAATGCCCAGCCTGATACAGCATCTAACAGGTCGGACATGGTATCTGCCGGTGCGTTAGGCGGTCGGTACACCAGCCAGATAGCCAAACTCTCCTCAACATCACACGCTAGACCTACGCATTCAATGCCAGAGATTGTTGGTACCGGAAACAACCTGAAGGAACAAAATTCACAGATAAGCAAAGCCACAGCTCTCCCCCACTCATAGGTCTGTGACTGGTGAAAGACCGAGAACCCAGGTGGACATGTGCTGCTGTCAAGCCAAGTCCCTCCCATTCTATATCTGTGCCTTTGATTTTTTGTACCTAAGTGTAAGACTTTGCATTTATCACTATTGAAATTCATTTTATTTGTATCAACGCAGTATTCCAGCCTATCTAGATAATTTTGAATACTGACTCTGTTTTCTTCAGAATTAGCAATCCCACCCAGCTTCGTGTTATCTGCAAAGTTGATAAGCATCCCCTCTATGTCTTTCTCCAGGTCATTTATAAAAACATTGAACAACACCGGGCCCAGGACCAAGCCCTGCGGCACTCCACTTGAGACTTCCCTCCACGTAGATGCAGAGCCATTTACGAGCACTCGTTGGGTACGATTTTTCAACCAACCATGAATCCATCCAACGGTTGCACCATCCAGCCCACATTTAACCAGCTTATCCTCAAGGATATCATGAGAAACTTTTTCAAATGCTTTACTGAAATCTAGATACACTATGTCCACA
>NW_015173187.1:246010-308041 GCF_001447785.1 Gekko japonicus | reverse complement strand
AGGTGGTAAACCGCTGAATCCCAGTGCCAGAAGGCAACATCAGGGGAAGGCCTCAGTCTCTATGCCCTGTTGTTGGCCCTCCAGAGGAACTAGTTGGCTGCTTTGTGAGACAGGATGCTAGACTTTGTGAGACAGGATGCTAGGTCTAATCCAGCAGGGCTCTTCCTATGCTTAGTATAGTGCTACAGGTACAAATCTTATGCAGTGTTTCAAATCCTGCAGCCACATATCACCAGAGCCTATAGAGGCCCAAGAAACATGAATGTGTATCTGGGGAAAACTATGGTGCTATTGAGGTATGACTAATCTCAGTTTCACAAGATGTTCTTATTTATTTTATTTATTGGATTTATATCCCGCCCTCCCCGCGAGTGGGCTCAGGTGGCTCACAATTAGCGGCACCATGTGCCAAGTTACATAAAACATATAAAAACAGAATAAAACAATCATACAGTACACAATTAAAGTGCTCGCAATAATAGTTGTTCATTCGATCAATTAGGGATGGCGCGCTATAAGGTGTAACACTAGAGTCCTGGTTCAGCGGTATACCAGCCGGCTGCGAAGCTGTGACTTGATCTCAATAAAGGGCCAACCTATTACCACGACATTGATAATAATACTAATTGGTGGTAGTGGTGGGCGGCTCCTAAGTAAAAGACTGGTGGAAGAGCTCCGTCTTCCAGGGCCTGTGAAACTGTGCAAGGTCCCACAGGGTCCTGATCTCCGGGAGTTCATTCCACCAGGTAGGAGCCACCACTGAAAAGGCCCTGGCCCTAGTAGCAGCGAGCCTGGCATCCTTAGGGCCTGGAATGATTAGACGATGTTGTGACCCCAACTGTAGTGCTCTCTGGGGTATATATAGGGAAAGGTGGTCCCTCAGGTATGTCGGACCCTGGCCATATAGGGCTTTAAAGGTAAGTACCAGCACCTTGAAGCGAATTCGGTATGCTATTGGCAGCCAGTGCAGTGCCTTCAGCACAGGCCGGATGTGCTACTATCTAGGGAGGCCCATCAAAAGCCTGGCTGCGGCATTCTGCACTAGCTGCAGCTTCCTCCATGGTTAAGGAGGAATCCAGGAGCACTCCCAAGCTCCTCATCTCCGGCGCTGGGACCAGTCGTGCCCCGTCGAAGGTCGGGAGTGGGATCTCCATCCCCAGACCGCCCCGACTCAGGCGCGGGACCTCCGTCTTCATCTGGTTTAGTTTCAGCTGGCTCAGTCTAAGCCAACCAGCCACGGCTTGCAGTGCCCGGTCCAGATCTTCCGGACTGGAGTTCAACTGGCCACCCAACATCAGATAGAGCTGGGTGTCATCAGCATATTGGTGACACCCCAGCCCAAACCTCCAGATGATCTGGGCAAGGGGGGGCATGTAGATGTTACATAACATCGGGGAAAGCACCGCCCCCTGAGGCACACCGCACTCAAGCGGATGTCTCCTGGACTGCTGTTCCCCTAGCACCACCCTTTGTCGCCGACCCTGGAGAAAAGAAGCACGCCATTGCAAGGCAAGCCCCTGTATCTCCACGTCGGCGAGGCGGTGGATCAGCAACTGGTGATCGACTACTGTGTCAAACGCAGCCAACAGATCTAACAACAACAGTGCTGCCGAACTGCCCAGATCCAGATGTCTCCCGAGGTCGTCAGTAAGGGTGACCAGCGCTGTCTTCGTCCCATGTCTTGGGCTCATGCAGTGCCTCTGCTGTCCATGCACGTGTCTCAGATATTAAAGATTTCTTAGTTTCTAACAAATCACAATTTGCCTTAATGTTCATATTGGACAGAATGACCTATTGTAGATCTCTTGTCTTCAAACCAGGATGGAACTGTAATTTTTTATACTTACTTGCAAGTAGTCAAGTATAAGTTTATTGTCTAAGTCATAGGCCATAACATAATACATCAGACTATAAAATGGTAACATAAACAATTAAAAATATCAGTATACTCCTTCTACTTTGCATTAAATACTATACTCATTCTGATTTTCTTTGTTGCTAAGGCAAATAACGCCATTCTGTTGGGAGACATAGTGGCCGAGAGTAAAAATTTGATCAGATCCAGATCAGAGAGTCCATTATGCTGTGGAATAATAGGGATGATGTACTTTAGCCTAGGGGCTTCATGCCATAGGCATCTCAGAATATAATGTACAATATCATCAACTTCCCCCATATCACAAAGACAAAGTCTAAGGGGGGCAGGGATACCAAATAAATATCCAGTCCTGATCATTGAGGGCATGGATTGAAATCTTAAAGCTGTAGAAGCCGATCTTTTCTTCTCTAAATACAGGGACCTACAGTGATCCCTTTAAAAAAACTTGAATAATGGTGCCGTAAGACAACGTGCCATCACATCCTGATCCATAAGCCTATCCTTTTTGAACACCCATTCCTTCCGTTCCCGTGCTTGAGTTTTATTCCTTAATAGATAATCAAGAATTGAAAATTTCAATTGAATCGAGGCCAAATGGTCACCTAACCTCTTGGCGGCTTTCAGGTGCAAACTAAAACTTAACCACCACCACCACCACCCCCCGGGAATCCTGGGGTACTAACAAGGAAAAAAACACAAACTATAGTTCATTGTTACATCTGATTTTTATGTTACAGCAGTCTGGGGCAGGAAGAGTGTGAGGCTGAGGACTTCTAAGGCTTATTTTTACAATGTCATCTTGTTAAATCTGAATGCAGCCACTATCTCAGTCATATCATCATCAAGTCTCTGAACATATGTAGCCATTCTTAATGTGTTCAGAAAAGCCTAAGAATGTGTAGAACAAAATCAAGCTGTCCATGAGACTGTTAAAAGATTCCTGCATAATCTAGTTACCATTTTGTTGGAAAAAAACTTTCCAGATTCAGTGAAAAGTCACTGCACAGAAAAAATATAGGAATGCTCTATAAACTCTGAAATTTCCTGTATCAAATTCTGTCTAGGAGATATGTAAAGATGTTCATAGTTTCTTCACATTTGTTGCGAATACATGCCTAAGAAAAAACAGTGGTGTTGGAATCACCCACAGTGCCATCCAAAGTATAGTTAGTAAAGGTCTCCTTTGCTTGAAAGCCAGTCGAATCCAACTCTAGGGGGCTTTGCTCATCTCCGTTTCCAAGCTGAAGAGCCAGCGCTGTCCGAAGATGTTCCATGGTCATGTGGCTTGTATGACTAAACACCTAGGTGCACAGAATGCTGTTACCTTCCCACCGAAGCGGTACCTATTTATCTACTTGCAATTTCTTGCTTTCAAAGTGCTAGGTTGGTAGGAAAAGCATAATTAAACCCTTCTAAATCCACTGAAATCAGGTACAAAATTGCACTTAGGATGCTACTGCCAGAGATAGTATATTGTGACAGTATTATGTTGTCACCTTGCAGTTATACACAGGCTTAGAGATTTGAAGGGTTTTTTTGTTGTTATTTTTTTGCTCTCAAAGAATTGTTATTTATTTATGAATTGTTTTAATTGGGTGTTAAAGCATTTTGGTTTGCCTATAAAAATAAAAATTACTGCATCCAAGGCAGATTAGCACATGAAACCTTTTCTAATCAGTTCATTCAGGAAAAATCTTACTTGCTGAACATCTGTCTGACATAACTGTTAAAGATGCAGGAGTCCAGTTCAAAGAAATTGCTGATAACCATAGTTACAGCCCTGACACCATGCTAAGACTCAATTTAGATGTGACAAATTTCCATTAGTTTGTGATAGACCTAGATCAGGTTATTTGTGCTCATCTATCTTCCCCCTCCCTTTGCATGGTGTGCCTAGATAAAAAACAGAAGTCATTAACCCCAGTTATTGAAGTAACTAGTATTATTAATCCTGGTTTAATCCCAGTTATTCAGAAAGGGGAAAAGCTTAGTTAGTGAAGGCACGGGGACCAACATTTAGACTTTGTGATTGATTAGAGTTAGTCGAAGACCTTCTTGACATGACATTTCTAGGGGAAGTGGCAAGATAAAATGCTTATGAGCATGATAAGTGACCATATTCTTGTCTGTAATAAGCAATCTGACTTATGTGTAGCATCTGAATTTGCCTAACAGCTGAACTACTATTGATGCCTTCATAAATCCTTAGTAAATTGTATTTGTTGGTATATAGCTGATCAGAAATGCCAAACCAGTTAAAAAGGTACAAGACTTGGGGAAATTACCATTTGCAAAACAAGACAACTGGTTTAGACTAGAAAGCCCCACATCTGTTCACAGTATGCAATTGTGACAGTCATTTGGCCTGCTATGATTATGAAAAACGAAAGATTAGGCTGAGCTGCATGCTATTTATGTGGGTGCATTGTTGATTGTGCATATTAGAGCATGTATGGATTTCCTATACATATTAAGTACACAAACATGTAGTTAACTGCTCCTGACTCATGTTTAACATTTTATTTGCTATACAGGGTGCCTGGTGGAGAATGCAATGGGATCAATAGCATGTCCTCGGAGAGTGGCCCTGGGACGAGACTGAGAAATTTATCAGTAATGGGGGATGGACTAGAAGCTACACAAATGTCTACAACACAGGCCCAGGCCCAACCCCAGCAAGGCAATACTGTATCCCTTAACCCACCTCCACCAGAGACCTCAAATCCTAACAGACCCAAGCGTATGACCAACCAACTACAGTATTTGCTCAAAGTGGTGCTCAAGACACTATGGAAACACCAGTTTTCATGGCCTTTCCAGCAGCCTGTGGACGCTGTCAAACTAAACCTCCCTGTAAGTATAGATTGCAAAGCAAAAATAAGAGCAGCAGTGCTGAGGGAACAAGGAATAGAATGGGCTGAAAGGGAAGTTTTGAGAAGAAAGTCAAAAACAAAAGCATGTGCAAAGTTTCTGGTAAGGAAGTCAATTACAGCAGAGAAGAAATGATTGGCAGCAAAGAGAACTGCATTTAAAGAGGAGAAAGTCAAAACAGTCTTCAAAAATGTTCAGCATACTGGGAATGAGAGCAGAGAAGGCATGGTAGTGATCCAAGGACTGAAGGAACATAGGAAGAAAGGCAACAGAAGTGTCCACAGTAGGGGTGATCTTGAATGTGGTCAGAATCCAATAGAACTCAGAGATGGTAAGGTCAAGAAAGTGAGTAAAGAGTAGAGAAAGAATAGCAGATAATATGGATCAGTGGTCTGGAGATAATGGAAGGGTAGGTTGTTAGACTGAGGAGGTAGAATGAAATTACAGTTTGACTCTTTTCATGTCTAATCCCAAACCTTCAGTGAGCCTTGTTGTTTAATGTAGATTGCAAACTTGCTGGCTAGTGACTGTATAATTCTGAACTCTGACCATCACAGAGCACACTGTTGGTATTAAATATATTTTAGTAGTAATACACAGGAATTTTGTAAAATAGCATTTTGACAATATTTTTATTTGCTTATTGCATAATATTTCACATACTAAATATTATTTTCATCTGGGTTTAGTGTATTATATGTGGGACAAATCGTTACATTAATTGATTCTAGCTGATTAGAAGAGCCGCACCAGGAACAGCATAGGACACACTGTCAGAGCACAGAACAAGTAAGGCAAGAACACCAACTCAAGAAGTATAGTCAAGGTTATGCACAGAATCAGGAGTCTAGTCCAAGGGTCAGTCCATACAGCAGGGTCTGAGAACCCAAGAGCTACTCACAAGCAGTCAGGAAACAGTCCAAAGAGTCACAGGGTTGAGACAGGCTCCAGTGCCGTAGCATCAGAAGACATTCACTTTGTTGCTTCCACACCTAACAGCCTCCCTTGGCTGTTTTTTATAGCCATATGCTTCATAGTCATGCTTACAGCCAGCTGCTCAGGAGTAATCCTGCGACTACTCAGGCAGCTGGCATCAGGCCAGGAGGCATGCACTTTGTCATCTCTCCTGTAGTTCTGTCTGTAGCCTCCCGTCTGTGGCACTCTAAGGGTGTGGGTGATAATTGGAGGGCTGGAATCGATCAGTTTTACCTGTTGACTCAGGACTGGAGACTGTCAGTGGCTCTGCACCAGCCCTTGGCTATGAATCCTGACAAGTCTGCAGCTCATCTTCCAGCTTGCCAGCTATTGCTGACTCAGAGCTGGCTACATGGGGCTCCTCTTCTCCTGAGGAGTCCTTGCTCTCACGGAGCCGTGGCTGACCCACGTCACAATGCTTCTGCTCTTCCTCTGTCTGTCTGCTCTGTTCGGTTGACAGCAGTGCTCCAGATTGGATATGTGTGAAAGAACAGGGCACTGGATATGATATAGAGGTCTTGCTGTGGAAGGGTAGAGTCTATAAAAATGCTCTTCCTTCATTAACAAAAGTGTGCTTTTGTCTGCTGAAAATGAGGTTGGAGTCTAACTCTATATCTTTTTAAGATTTTTATATTTGAAAAACATTTGTTAGCTGGATTAATGAAATTTTAGTTGTCATATTTAATTATCTCATTTCTCACAGGATTATTATAAAATTATTAAAACTCCTATGGACATGGGAACAATAAAGAGACGATTGGAAAATAACTACTACTGGAATGCTCAAGAATGTATCCAGGACTTCAATACAATGTTTACAAATTGTTACATCTACAATAAGGTGTGTTGACTTAATGGATCTGGGCTTAAGTAAATAAATAAAACCTCCCTCAACCACTGACCACTTCACATATAAATTTGCCGATATGGTATCACATTGTTTCCATGTTTTAATGTAAAATTATGCATTTACTGAAGTAGCATTACTCTTAAAGTTTAGAGATATTCTTTATGTAACATGCAAGGATTCTTTACTTTTCAACATGACTGTTAGAAAAGTTTACTGGCTGTTTTTATAATGTGTTTGAATTTGGATTGGAGAAACTGATGGAGAACATGTAAGTGACTACATTGGACATAGCATAGAAAGTGAAGGGCAATCTGAGGCCCCAGGAATTTTGTTAAAGTGTCCCCCCCCCCTTGTTTAACTTTTGTTAAAGCATGTGAGATAATAAAAGCTTAGAATGATTTTGAGGTTTACATGGAGATTTTTAAAGTAAGCAGTAACATAATCACAACTTGCATATACAATACGTTTATGAAAATGATATCATTGTTGATCTCAGTTAAGCACGTTTAGTGACCCATGGCATGTTGTGTACATGGTACCAAACAATTGTACGTTCTCTCCTGATGTCTTTGTCTCCTGAAGTGGGTATAATTTTTGCATTTGTTGTTTATTTAGCCAGGGGATGATATAGTTTTAATGGCAGAAGCTCTTGAAAAGCTTTTCCTCCAGAAAATCTCTGAAATGCCCCAGGAAGAAACTGAAATCGTTATAGTTCAGGCAAAAGGAAGAGGACGTGGTAGAAAGGAACCAGGTACAAATGCATCATATACTGTTTGTGTGCTCGGTTTTGATTACTTCTTACCCCAGTTTCTTGTGTAAGTAAACAACACTGTGGAGTAGGACTTGGTCAGCTGTCATAAACTGATGAGCTGCTTTTCTACAGCAGGGAACTCTGTAGTCATGAGGTTTTCTCTTAATTTCTTTAACAATTAAAAACTCCTTCTATACCTTGACCACCTTAATATGTGATCCTTCAAACGTTTAGGACTTTTGAGTTAACAGCATTGCTCCTGAATGAAAATTGTGTTTAGGAGGATGAAAAAGCCATGGACAAAACATTACATCCAAAAACAAACAATACATGGTATCACTAATAAATCATAGTAAAATGTTAACATTATATTTTTAAATTTCCAAATGATGTTGATAGAACATGTAATAACAATACAAATGAAATACCATTTTTATTTAAATTATTGAAATCAGGTGACCAGCTCTTAACTGTAGTGTAATATTTGGATTCTGCATTGTTAAAGCAGGAACAGTAAATTAATTTCTGGAACAGGAAAAGTAAACGAATTTCTGTAGAAAAATTACAAGGTAGACATAGAGATTCAACTCCAGTAGCACCTTAGAGACCAACAAAATTTTGGGGGCTATACGCTTTTGAGAATCAAAGCTCCCTTTGTCAGACATTCAATCATCACAACAAATATCTGTTTGTGACAGGCGTGACTGCAGATTCTGTGCTTGAAAGCTTACTGGTTTTGGAATTTTTCTGACACATTCTAATTTGTAATGACCGGAATTTAAGCACCTGGGTAAATCTGAGTTGGGTTCCTCCCCACAAACTGGGATTGCAACCCATTGTTTAATTCTGGCTTAGACTTCAAATGTATGGGGTGGAAACAAACAACGGTTTGCTTAGGCCACCTGTATTTGGGAATCAGGTCAAACTGAAGCTTGATTGAGAGATTTCCAAACCAATTATGCCATATGCATGAAAGGATAGGGGAGGATGGAGGGAAGTATACAACTACTACAGCATCATAAACAAGCAAAGTTTGTTATGAATACAGCCTATGAAAGACTACAATTATACTTTCATTATCACTTTAGATAAGAAATACATGGCAAAGGTGAAGAGAAGGGAAGAAAAAAATGGACCTGTTTCAAAATAGATGGCTTGCATTTATTAGATAAAAGCAGGGACCCATGAGACTCATACTGGATGGGGGGTGTCATATTTTTATCTTGCTTTGCCTCCCTCCTCCACCACCCTCCCCACCAGCATGTTCCCTCCTTCTTTGCCCCCTCCACTTTTTCTTACTTTCTTGCCTACATACTTTCTCCTTCTGTTGAGCTCACCCTGTGGCACCTGTTAAGGTAAAGGTTATGGTTCCCTTGCTCAAAAGCCAGTCGAATCCGACTCTAGGGTTGCGGTGCTCATCTCCGTTTCAAAGCCAAAGAGCCAGCGCTGTCCGAAGACATTTCCGTGGTCATGTGGCCGGCATAACTAAACACCAAGGCGCACGGAACGCTGTTCCCTTCCCACAGAAGTGGTACCTATTTATCTACTTGCAATTTCTTGCTTTCGAACTGCTAGGTTGGCAGGAGCTGGAACTAGAGAGGGAGCTCAGTGTCTTAACCACTTGAGCCACCACAGCTCCTGTTGCCCACCCACATTCTCCTCACTGGCTGCCCCCATTCCACCATCATTGGTGGCCACCATCCCTAATTGTCCTGCTTCTTTCCTTGAGGGTTGTCTCCAAGTAGAGCAGAATTTACTACCATCACCCATTTTTTAAAACTTGGAATAGCTATGTAGAAAAATCACTCCTGCCTGTACTTGACCCTGCTGTCTAGGTTTATTGATCTGCACTGAGGCCAGTTTCAGAATTAGATACCATGATTGGAATAACATTTGGGTATGCTCAAAACTGGATAGGTTCTTTAGAAATGCTGTGTTGCATAATCAAACATAGTTACCAGAGAAAGAAAATCTATGCATTATAGATTGTTTAAGGTCTTTTTGATAAAAGGTTTTAACACGTGACACTGTTTCACTTTTTGACAGTTACATCCAAGCCAGGAGCATCAACAATACAGAATACGACTCAAGCATCATCCCCAGCTCAGATAGAGGCTCCACAGCAGAATCCTCAGACGGTGCAAACAACTCATTCCTTTCCTTCTGTGACCCCTGACCTTATTGTTCAGACGCCCATGATGACTGTGGTGCCTTCCCAGCCTCCAGCCCCACCACCTCCGCCTGCACCTCCTTCAGCTTCAGCCCCCCAGCCCATTCAAACACACCCACCAATTATCCCAACAGCTGCACAGCCCATGAAGGTGAGTAGATGAACATTCAGAGCTATTGAGTTGGCAATAGCTCTAAATGGAGAAATAAACTGGTATAATACCTTGCCAAAAGCCGTACAGAGGTATGATCACATAGAGACCCAGGCTATCTCTCTGCAGAAGGTTATTTCACTTTGATTCCATGAGGCTCTAACTTCTATTTCAAATACATTTGCCTTTGGTTTTTTGCCAGTCAGAGGTAGAATGTAGAATTGTATGTACATACAATGCTTTATAATACCCCAGGTTCTGTCTGAAGTGCCTGGTGAACATCTCCTAACTCAATTTGGGCTAAGGCTTAGAAAACCACAACCACCCCATGTACAATAGTCAGGATTCCAGTGGAGTTCTCAGTTGTCCTAATTAAACTGCAAGCCTTCTTATCTTGTAGTAACAGATAAATGTGTGCACTCCCACTGTAGCAGGAAAGTAAATTATGTTGCATATTAGGATAAGGATCAGTTAAGGCTATCTCATGGGGGTACGCAAATAATATTTTGTGTCCTGTGGAACAAGGAAAGGCAGCAGAGAGAAAAGCAAGGGTGGTGTTAGAATAAATAAATTTGAGCACCATATGACATATTTAATGGCTAAACGTTTCATGCAGGTTTCCTCATTGAATTTATTTTTAAGTTTATAAGTAGAGGCAGGGGAATTTTCCTTTCTTCAAAGTGGTATAGTTTTAATCTCTCTAGTGCAGATTTCTACTGTGCCTGCTAGTTTTCAGTTTATTTCCAGGTTCAGTCCCTGGCATCACTAGAGAAAAGGATCAAGTAACAGGAGAGAGCTTCTGCCAGTCAGAGTAGACAGGACTGACCTTGATAGATCAAGGGTCTGATTCAGTATAAGGCAGCTTCATGTGTTGTTTCCAGGCTGAACTGAAAGTGCTACCTTTCACCTATAATATCCCTTCGTTGCTTATGTTGATGGGCTTACACTGGGAGAGTGCCAGAAGCATTCAACTGACAGCAGTTTTGTTTTTTAGATACCAACCTAATACTTTGGGTTTTCCCCCCACTTTGCATGTTTTATGGCTGACCTGTTTTTCAGCTTCTGCTAGTATTTTCAGTTGTTTTCAATTGGATTGTAGGTAAATGTGTTTGTCTTTTATGTAGTGTTAATTTGTGTTGTGAGCTGCCGTGAGGGTGTTTGCCAGTACAGAGTTGGAGTATAAACGTTTTCAGTAAGTTAATCATGATGCTTCTTTTTTTGCAGACAAAAAAGGGTGTGAAGAGGAAAGCAGACACTACAACTCCAACAACAATAGACCCAGTTCATGAATCCTCATCGTTGCCCACTGAACCCAAGTCTGCCAAGACGGGTCCACGAAGGGAAACTCGACCTGTGAAGCCTCCAAAGAAGGATGTTCCAGACTCTCAGCAGCATGTAGTAGAGAAGAGTAGCAGTAACAAAGTGTCAGAGCAATTAAAGTATTGTAGTGGCATCATAAAAGAGATGTTTGCTAAGAAGCATGCTGCATATGCGTGGCCCTTCTACAAACCTGTGGATGTGGAAGCACTAGGACTTCATGATTATTGTGATATCATTAAGCATCCCATGGATCTGAGCACAATTAAAGTAAGTACAGTTTTATAACAAACATGCCATCTTGCAAAAACGCATGCAACTAAATTTCTCGAGGGCTGGAATTAGGTTTATGCATGTGTGTTCATTTATAGATTTTTTTTACTAATTCAGTTTATAGGCCTCCCATTCCCAACAGGATTTTTTTTTAACAGAAATGGTTTTTCTCTTAAAAAAACAAAGCCAAAAAACTTCACTTGAAAATTATTGGCCCTTTTCTTCTTTCTTAGAATGTGAAGGTATGTAATCTGTTTATAATCATCCTCGTAACAGGGAAGCTAAATTAATCTGTCAGCTTCATTTTCTGATGTCAACATTGTGGTTTCGGTAGAAATGAGAAAGGTGGTATGTTTTCTCCATTTATTTTATTCCCATTTTTTCCCCTGAGCCTTCACATCTCTAAGTTCCAGTGGTCCAGAGAAGTATTCTGAGTGTTCCTTGCATCTGATTCGATCTGATTTAATTTCCATTGGGAGAAAATGTGCATAAGTAATTTTATAAGCTTCTGGAGTTTAAAATGTTATCTGCAGTGAACAGGGGAATCCATGGAGAAGGCATACATTGTTTAATAAAGTCTTTCTGATGAAATATTTATGATTGTTATCTGTAGGGCAGATTTGCCTAGCAGTTCACAACCTCTTCTGAATATTCAAACTGTATTTTTTTTTGTTTTAAAACACCATAAATTCATTGTGCAACATGACCATCAGTGTATATCTTTGTGTCTTGTCTCTCCAGTTGGAAACATTTAATTAATAATGACTTAGTTCATACATTCGTTGATAGGGTTATTGGGATAAAAGACTCTCAGCATTCAGATGCTGCACAGCTTTCGAGTACTGATTCAGCACTGTATCATAATAGTTCTGCTTTGAGGTCTTTGTGCATTAAAAGATGGATCTGTGGCTGTGCAAGTTGAGATTCAGACGTTTCTTGAGCTCTGATGGGAATCAAGTCACTACCATCTCTTCCCATCCTCTTGGCTAAGATCTTCCTGAACTTTATGAGGACTGATGGCACTATTCACACTCTAATCCTGAGCACAGTTACATCCTTCTAAGCTTGCACTTGGAAGAGTGACATTCTGCTCCGGATTGCACTGCCAGTTACAGTAACCAGGTAACTGTAGCAAAAGCAAGTAGTCATTGCCTCACCACACGGGAATGCTACATTTACAATTCCATCATATGCAAAATTATTCCAGTCTGAGCTCACTGAAACCAATGAGTTTAGGTGAAAGTAACTCTGCATAGGATTATGATGTAAATCACTTACGAGGCCCTGGCACAGTTGATTACTGTATTGTTGAAAGCACAGATTTGCAGAAGAATTCCATAGTCACCAGCACTGGTGTCCATTTTCAGTACATAGCTATTTAAAACATTCCACAGTCCAGAGGGTACACACATGTAAAATTCATGAGCTTAACTACAACAGTAAATACTAGGGGTTGTATCTGTTAGTTTTGTAGGGCTTTGTGCATTGTCACAGATTCTAAGGCCCAGCCTCACAATTCACACTCTGCTTTCTCCAGTGTGGATTAAAAATTCTTCCCCTGTATTTCTTTTTCCCCCCCTCCCCGATGGGGAATTTTTTATTGCATTTTTATTAAAACTACAAACTATAACAGAAATAAGGAAGGGGACTACATTTAAGGGGGATAAAGAAAAGATACCCACTACTGACTAAAAACCCAAGAGAGGAGATCTTCTAATCAGCTTAAATACACATCTAGTCTTAATCATATTAATCTCATTACAAACTGAGTCACATAGTCTGTTAACTTTTCCCACATCTTAAATTTAACTGATATCAGGAAATACCCCAAAGTATCTCAATTCAAAATTTTTCAAAGGCACAATTCAGAGTCCTTCAGCCTTCACTTCTTCTTGTCCAGTCTCTTCCGCAACTTATAAGGACTTTTAGGAGCTGCTGCCCCTTTCTCAGACGGAGAGACCTCCGGAAGAACCCGAGTCCAGCTTAATGGAATATCCTTCAGTACTCTGATGACACTCTCCCCAGCTTTCAGGGGTGCTCCAGATACTGCTTTCAGGATTGCATCCCTTATATGCCTCTTTGAAAATCTTACGACAATTTCCCCAGGCAGATTATTTTTCTTTATGTATCCTGAATATGATCTGTAGGCCACATCCATTTCGCTTAGCAAAAAATCCGCGTTTATCTCTGTCACTGGGGCCAGTATTTCACTCATCACTTTCTTCAGATTCTCTCCCTTAGTCTCTGGCATGTCCTGAAAGCGAAGGATCATATTAGCCTTTTCCATTTGTAATTGTAGCAACTGCTCTTCTGTAGAAACTTGCTTCTTTTCCAGTTTTTGTACTTTCTTCTTCACCTTTTGGGTAGTGGTGTCCACTTCTTTCACCTTTTAATTCGTTTGATTCATCATTTTCAGGGTCTCGCTGATCTGATTTTGTTGAGTGGTAATACACTGGGTCATTGATGTCATCTGCTCTTTAAGATTATTCATTTGGTCCAGCAGGTGGCGCATGGAATCTGCCAAAGTCTTTGCCAGCTCGTAGGCTCCTTTCAGTTTTGGGCTCTCAGTTACTTTAGATTTCAGATGCTTCTCTTTCTCCGTCCTCTTCCCCTCCATGTTTTTCTCTTTGTTTACTTTTGCAAACTTTTTGAAAGTCTCTGAATATGCTCTTTAACGCTCGCACTCGCCTTGGTAAGTACTCCTTAGCAGTTTTAACCTTTTATGCTTCCGCTCCCCCCCTCAATCGCTCTAAAGTCTATGCGTTTGGGAGGCGTCCCTCCCCCGCTCGCCTTATCTTCTGTTCCGTGGGGTGGGGGTGGGGAGCTTCTTTTCTTTTTAATCAATGCTTAACGACTCACGTTCATAATTGGTCCACAGACCACGTTTACACTCCATTTCACGCACGATCTCCTGCGCTTGCCCCGATCAGCGTCACTTAGTCCATTCGGTCTCTCAGCACGAAGAACCATCAGAGCGGAGAGGGGCCTCAATTCTCCGGCATTACGCCATCGAAGAGGCAACCTCTCAAAAGCTCCATGGCCAGGGTCCCTTCAGCCGAGTCCCTGGGGGAGTAGTAAGCCTGCACCCCCCCTCCTTCGGCTGAAGCGCAGCTTCACCCCCGGGAGGTCCGGGAGGTGAGTCTGCTAGCGCGCCGCCATCAACCGGAAGTCCCCTGTGTTTCTGATGGAACACTTTGCTGCTGTGAGATGCTCTTTACTTCCTGCCCTTGGTGATGGGCACCTGACTTTTCCTTTCCCCATAGAATGCTTAAGTGGGTATCTGTATTGGCCTTGTCAGTCAGGATATGATGTTGTTGTAAATTGATTTTTAGACTCCTTTCCATACTTATCAGGCAGTTGCCAAGAGTTTGCTGTGAGGTTTACCATAGGAATTTTCCAAATTATTTTAAAACACTCTAGTTTATCAGGAGGATACTACAAACATCCCTGAAAGCTGAGCCACTTCCTACAGTAAATTTCACAATATTAGCTGCATACACATCTCCATACATTGAGTTGTGGTTGATGCCCAAAGCAGCAGTCTCATTTTGTCACATTTTTCACTTGTGGTTTCTGCAATATTAATGGTAGGATTTCTACATTTCCAGTCCAAACTGGAGAACCGCGATTATAGAGATGCACAGGAATTTGCAGCTGATGTCCGATTGATGTTTTCCAATTGCTACAAGTACAACCCTCCTGATCATGAGGTGGTTGCTATGGCACGAAAATTGCAGGTAAAGAAAATATTTATTCAGAATAATTTCCTGCTTTAAATTCATACTTCTAAAAAGTTAAACACAATCTGAAGTGTAACTCGGAAAACAAACTATTAATATAAAACATTATATATTTGGACTTGTAGGGTTTCAGCTAATTCTAATATTGTTTTGTTTTTGTCTGGGAATCCACAATGGGTTGGATCCAGCAATCCCTCAGCAACAAGTGCTGATGAACGTGGATTTTCCTGTATTCCTCTCTCCCTAGCACTTCACTATTGACAGAAGAAGGAGAATGCATTCCTCATGACCTGCAGAGCTATTCGTTTCAACAGGTCCCTGAACTCTGAGAGTCAACTTTCGCAGGTTCAGAAACTTGGAGGGAGGAGGAGGAGATCCATGATCACTGCACACAATAGTTATAGTCCTTCGGTTCCTCTGGAAGGATGGTAGTGCGTAGCATCTGCAGGAGGGTCACAGGTGCTGGGATTCTCAGTCATCCTGTACAACCAGAACACAAATAATGGCAGGGACTTTACTCCCTCCTGGAAAAATGGCCCACTTAATTCTTAGTGCATCATTGGTGCTCCACATAGCTGAGCATTAGGGTTTCCAGATGCACATCCCCCAAATGGATGTTTGATGCTGAGGAGGAGCCTGGAAGATAAAGTACTTTTAGAAGGTGGCTAAAGTCAAGTCCAGAATGTCAGGAAAAAAGCTGTTCTAGTGCTCAATTTGTAATGTGTAGCTTCCTGAAAATTTTCAACTGATTGGTAGAAGATATATTTGCATACTAATACAGGGGGACAACCATGTTAGTTTGTTGCAGCAAAAATAAAAAAGAGTCTTGTGGCACTTTGAAGATGAAAAGAATTTTATTCCAGTGTAAGTTTTCATAGAAGTCCATGAATGTTTATGCAGGAATAAAATTCTGTTTGTTTTTAAGTTGACATAAGACTCAAGTTTGTTCATATTAATATGTTATTAAGTAGTTGAGCTCTTGACAGGTACTATGGCTGAGATCCAAAGAGACATGCAAAAAGTACTTTCATGTGCATATATGTCACGGTTCCCCTTGGTCCCCAAGCAGTTACTTCCACTTATGTATTGCACTTGTGTCTAGCTTCTGGGAATGGTAGTGAAGGAAATCCCCAGTGCTTATATGGACCGTTGCCCTTTTGGATTGCAGTTTATGTAAGTGATGTGGAGTGTACTGGTGTGTCAGGAGAACTGCTGATATGCCTCAGCGGTTGGTTTGGGGCTAAATTTTTTCTTTGACTGTACTGGTTTTTGAACTCCTTTTATTTGTCTCATTTCACCAATTATCTACTACTTTAAGGTAGACAGCCCAAGAAGTGAGATAAAATTGATGGAGCAGCTCAGGTAGATTAAAACCTCTTATTAGACAGCCCCATAAATATTGAGGCAAGGTAGTAAAATACTAGATTGATTAGTACACATCCTCTCTCTGTAAGAAAAAGTGCTGTTCATCTTCATCTTCTGTGCAGTCCCACATTGGGGGACTGCACATGCAGGTCTACCACGGCAGATCTTCATCTGGCTTAGAATCCTTATGGGCATCTGTGTGCCCATCGGAACTGTTGTGAATGTTTCCTTCCCAATGGCACAATGCTCCTTCCCCCTTCAGTTCCTTCTTTGTTGCAACTGAGAAGGAAATTGGCAAATTGTTCCCAAAGAGCAGATCGTGGGAAGAAATCCTTGTGGTGCTTAGCTGTTTGCAACAGCAATTGCTGCTGGTGTTTGAGAAGCAGAGATCAGATTCTCTAATGGCTCAGAAGAGCTTGTTTAACAAATGTACTCTATATGGAGCAAAGATGGCATTTTTTGTCTGGGCAGGGGGCACAATGTGTCAAACTGCAAGGTTTGCCAGCAGTTTACAAATAAGACTGGCTCTGAAAGAGCCTCCAAATTAAAGGTGGCATTGTGTGAGAAAGCTTGGCAGCTCAACCTGCCAAGAGATCAAAGGCTCCATTTGTCATCTCCACTAAGAACTCGTGGGCACTCCATGAACTCGTGGGCACTCCATGAAACTGCAGAGCGTTCGGGTTAGAACGGATAAAAGGAAGTACTTCTTCACCCAAAGAGTGATTAACACATGGAATTCACTGCCACAGGAAGTGGTGGGTGCTACAAGCATGGACGGCTTCAAAAGGGAATTAGATAAGCATATGGAGCAGAGGTCCATCAGTGGCTATTAGCCACAAGGTATAGCTAGGGGCTCTGGGGCAAGTGATGCTCTGTCTTCTTGGTGCTTGGGGGGGGGGTCAACAGTGGGAGGGCTTCTAATGTCCTGGCCCCACTGGTGGACCTCCTGATGGCACTGTTATTTCTGGCCACTGTGTGACACAGAGTGTTGGACTGGATGGGCCTTTGGCCTGATCCAACATTGGCGTCTCTTATGTTCTTATGTTCTTAAGTCATCTCCATCAGCGGTGGAAATAGGGCTTCAGCCACCATTCAATCCAGGTATCCTTTGGTGCCAAGAAGTCTTTTGGAGCCATCGGCCAAGAAAGTGAAGAGCTAGAGGGAGTGGGAAGATAGGGGTTAAACTTCATCACATTATGTCAGTTCCCAGGGAGGAACCAAGAGGGGTGAAGGACCAGTCACTGCAGCCTCTGCCTAGAACGCCATCTGATCCCTTTGTCAGAGCTGTTGTATTGACAGAGATCAGCACGATCAGCTCCATGGCCAGCCGCTTTTCTGCGTATGGCACCATGGCCTTTTTACGTGCCCTCTCATTACCTATAAGACTGGAGTGAATATAATAAGATAACTCTGGAATGGAACTACTGAGGACATGTTGCCCTCCAGGGGTTTCTGCATATCCACGTGATCTTTTTCGTGGTCTCTGTGCATCACACCTCTGGGATATAGTGCGCCTGCACCGACCTCGATTGGTTCCTCTTGAAAGCGAAAGGGATTTTCGCACCCACTCCCCAGTCACGCGCCGGCCCCACTGCGCATGACCAAGGGAGGGGCACAACAATCCCGCCAGTTCTCATGACTGCTGTAGGATCTTCTCCGCTTCCCCCCCCCAGCCTATGGCCAAGAGGCGGGGTTTCTTTAAACAGTGCGTTAAGTGTGGCAGCAACATCGGCCCCCCCAGACGGACACTCACTTTGTCTTTTGTGCCTCGGGGAATCGCACCGAGCGAACTCTTGAGCTCATTGCGCTAAGTTTTCGAGGCAGACAAGGAAGAACAGAGCTGCTAGACTTCGCGTTGCACTTTTGGAGTTAGCAGCGCTTTCACCGATGTCGTCACAGGACACTTCTGGGCCATTTTCACACTGCACGTTCTATACCAGAGGTGTCGAACTCATTTGTAATGAGGGCTGGATCTGACATAAATGTCTCTTTGTTAGGCCAGGCCATGTGTGTCATAAACGTAATGCCAGGTACTGGAGATATAAATTGTATAAAGGATGGCAGCTGGTAAGCTCCGAGTTGGTGTATTCTCACTGGAAGCCCCCATGGGCTGGGAGGAGGGTGCAAAGGAAAACCCATATGGGCAGACTGGAGAGCCAGCAGTACAGCACTGGGCAGATGCTCCCATGCTGCTTGCCTGCTGCAGATGAGGTTGTTCTGCCATGCTGAAGCCACAGAGTGGCACCACCCACTCCCCCTGAGCAGTCTCCTGTTCTCTTCCCTAGTACTTGTTGCTTGCGGGCTGCCTAACAGCCCTGGATGGACTGGTTCTGGCCCCTGGGCCTTATTTTTGACACCCCTGTTCTATACAGTGTTTGCTAGGCCTAATGGCCCCTATGACAGCAGTTCTTCCCCTATCTAGATTATATATAAAACCAATTCAGCTGTGGTTTTTGCAATGTTTTAGGTCAGTGTTACATTCCCAGCACAAGAAGTTCCCTTTTCCTAGGTAGGTGGCCAGAATATTATCTTAAGTGGACAGATGAGCAATAACTGTTTATGGGTGTATTGTTTGGTTTTAATCCCCATGAAGTGGTGGTGACTACAGATGCCTCATTAGAAGGTTGGGGGTACTCATTGTTTTGACCAGTTGGTTCAAGGGAGATGGCATTAAGGAGCGAGAGAGCTTCATATAAATATTCAGGAATTAAGAGCAACTGAACATGCCCTAACTTCTTTTACAGATATATTAAGGGGAAAATTGGTTCTGATTCAGTCAATACTTCTGTTATGTACTGCCTGAACAAATAGAGGGTACTGGGTCCTGACTCACGTCAATAGAAGCAGCAAAAATTTGACATCAAGTGGTACAACGTGGAGTGGTTCTCCAAGCCATTCATATTGCAGGCAGTCAAAATGTACAAGCATATTATCTCAGCAAGGCCCTGGCTGTGAACCACAAATGGTCCATTCTAGAGAGTTATTTACACCCTGTATTCCGGAGTTGGGGCGCCCCGGAGGTGGATTTGTTTGCAACAAGAGAGAATATGAAGGTCCAGCAATTTTGTTCAGTGGCAGGAAGGGATCTTCTCTCTTTGAGGGAAGCCTTCCAGCTTCAATGAGTTGGGAAGCTCTTTTATGCTTTCCCTCCCATTCCACTAATGGGAAGAGTGGTGGAAAAATCATTTGGGATTTGATTTTGATTGCTTCCTTTTGGCTATGACAAATGTGGTTTGCCAGCCTTAAACAGTTGTCCAAAGGACTGTACATTCATTTAACAGTAGTTTCCGATATGCTAAGTATAGGGCTAATGAGACATTACAATCTGGCAAATCTACATTTGACAGCCTGCAAGATCAGGTACTCTTCTTTTGTTAAAGAAATATTGAAACAAACAAGTAAGGTGGTAACAAGACGCTTATACAGCAATAAGTGGAGCAGGTTTGGGGAATGGACATTAGCAAAAGGTGTTTTGCCTGAAAAGGCACCTCCCATGTTAGAATATTTACTTGAGTTGAAAGGAAAGGGCTTGTAAAGTCCTACTTAATGCCAACCCTTCAAAACCAAGACTAATACAGCAATGGTCATTGTTGTTAGTACTGACTCAGTTAATGTCCAAGCCATTTGAGCCTTTGGCAACAGCATCAGAATTGTTCTCAATAAAGGTGTGTTTGCAGCCCCAGCACCAAGGGGAGGGGTGATGCAGGGGCCAAAGGCGAGGCCCTCCATATCCGACCACATGTTAATCCCATTTACACCTTAGTTGAAATAATACACCCACACTCAAAGTTTCAGAAAAATGTGGAATATAATTGGCCTCAACTTTATTGGTTACAGCTGTAGTCTGCTTTGGCACAGCATGGGGTACCGGTTCCATTTCATTGACTGACCTGCCTGCCAGTCAATGATCCACTGTTAACCTTGGGATGACAGGCCTCTGGATTCCACAAGGGCGGATGCCCCGAGGTGGTCTCCCCTGTCACCTGAGTGTGAGGGTAATCCCCGGCCATGCCCCCAGGCTGGGCATACCACTTGACCCTCACGTCAAGATCCCTTACGAGGATCCCCCTACTCAGGAAAATGGACACACAGGCCGGCTTTCCTGAAAATGGAACCGGCCCCATGCTGATACCGCTACAAGAGCCGGGCCTCAGATGCCCGGCTTCCGCCAATGCACCTACAGCTGTAGCCAAATGTGTAGGGCCTCCCTAATCCATTTAGCACCAATAGCCATATCCTATCAGATAAGTGAACCCCATTGGTACAAAACAGGGCATCCAGGCATAGTGGAGTTCCCAAGGCCTCCATGCTCCACAGCTGGTCAGTCAGCTAGCTGTCATGGTTGGGAGCTACACTGGTAGCATCCTTTTATCCGCCTCAGTCTGGAGTACCAACTCGCAGCCTGTGCAGCTCGTGCAGTCCCCCAGGCTGCCCCATCATTTTACCCATGTCTCTGGGATTTGCAGCACCCGTTTCAGGCTGCACAGGGCGTGCATAGCCATTCCAGATTCAGAGTTTCCCCAAAACAGTGCACCTGAGGCATGCCATACCCATTCTATGCCAAGGTCAGCTGCCACACCAGTGCGCCCCATGTCTGGGATTCCAGGCCGAAGTCACCCATGCAGTGACTGCCATTCCACTCCAACATCCATTACCTCCTAGAACTCCATAGCATGTTTTGCTGCCTCCCTGAAGCTCCGCTCCAACTTCTGGTGCCTCCCTGGAACTGAGTAAGGCATTGTTAACAGTTAGTCACCAAGGTGTCACACCAGCGAACCTGGGAGAGGGGTGGTGCTGTGCCTTTAGTAACAGCCAGTGTACCCCCACCCCTCCAACACCCACGACCCTCTGATAGGGCCAGCGCTGGATCAGGTGGGCGCAAGCTTCCCGCACTTGCTGCTGGCCCACCCCCTCCGCCCAGTGAGGATTGCCTCTCTGCCCCTCCCTCCTCCCTCCCTGAGGTGCAGCAAACAGCCCTGGGTGATTTCAGGGCCCCGGCTTTTTGGTAGTGATTATGTCAGTGAGGCAAGTAAGTGAATTCGTCGCACTGTGTATGGACCCTCCTTTCTTAAAGTTATTTAAGAAGAGAGTGGTGATGATGCCTAGTTTACAGTTTCTTCCAATGGTAGTTTCAAAATCTCATTTGACTAAGGAAGTTACCTTAACAGTATTTTCCCTGCACTGGATTCTGAGGCAGAAAAAGGCTGTATGCACTGGATGTTAGAAGGGCAATATTTAGATTGGACAATGTTTTTCAGGAAAGGCACGTCTTTGTTTGTTATGTGGGAGTTTCAAAATGAAAAAAGGCTTCATTGCAGACATTATCCAGACGGATTGTTTCAGCAATAAAATTGTGTTACTCGAAAGTAGGAGTACCTTGTCCATAATACATGCGCATTCGACTAGGGCACAGACATCATTGGTGGCCTTCCTCAGGGGAATTCCATTGAAGGAGATCTGCAGAGTTGCAACATGGTTGTCTGCTGACACATTTGTAAGAAACCCTGGTAGCTCATTAGATGAGTTAGTCGAGGACTGGCATGGCCGACTCTCGACCGCCATCGACGAGATCGCTCCCCGAAGCCCTCTGCGCCCTCGCTCTAAGCGGGCTCCTTGGTTCACCGTGGAGCTGCGGCTGATGAAACGAGAGCTCAGATGACTAGAGAAACGGTGGTGGCGCACTCACGACGAGGCAACAAGAGCATCCTATGGGATGTTTATGAGATCCTATGAGATGGCAGCCAAAGCTGTGAAGAGAGAGTTATACGCGGCCACGGTTGCATCTGCTAGCCAGGCACAATTGTTTAGAACTTATCGGTCATTAACAGAGCTGCCTCAGGGCAGACCAAATGCTAGGGAATTGGATATCGGCTGTGAGGCTTTTGCGAGCTACTTTGCAGATAAAGTCTTGCTGCTCCGCCGTGATCTCCCCACCACAGTTGAGACAGTGTGCGAACTCGAGACCCCATGCACGTCGTCTAGTTCTATTCTGGATTATTTCAGTCCACTTAGCCTTGCCGGACCACGTGCAGCCTTGACTCATGCCCTTCATGGTTCATAAAAGCTGGCCATGAGGGGTTGCGAGGTGCCCTCAGGGATATTATCAATAAATCCTTCGCGGAGGGACGGTTCCTGGGGGCGCTCAAGGAAGCAATGGTCTGCCCTCTCCTGAAAAAACCATCCTTGGACCCGGCCGAATCGGCCAACTACCAGTCAGTCTCCAATTTGCCCTATTTGGGCAAATTACTTGAGAGAGTGGCAGCGATTCAGTTGCAGAGCTTTATGGATGACACTTTCATGCTAGACCTGTTCCAGTCCGGCTTTTGGCCAGGCCATGGGACGGAGACGGCACTGGTTGTCCTCACAAATGACCTCCGGAGACACCTGGATCGAGGCGGTTTGGCGGTACTGTTGCTGTTGGACCTGTTGGCGGCATTCGACACGGTCGACCATCAGTTGCTGATCCACTGCCTCACCAACAATGGGATTCAGGGGCTTGCCTTACAGTGTCTCGTCTCCTGGGAGAGGGGTGGTGCTGTGCCTTTAGTAACAGCCAGTGTACCCCCACCCCTCCAACACCCCCACCCCTCTGATACGCAGATGACACCCAGACATGGGCGCTTCAGGACATGGCGGGCTGGCTTAGACTGAGCCGTTTGAAATTGAATCCAACGAAGACCCATCAAAGGCAGGTAGTGGGATCCCTGCTCCTATGCCTGAGTTGGAGTGGCTCAGGAGTAGGGATCCCACTACTGGCCGATGGGGTGCCTTTGGTGCCAGCGCCGAGGGTCAGGGGTTTGGGAGTGCTCCTGGACGCCTCCTTAACAATGAAGGCCCAGGTAGCAGCCACTGCCAAGGCAGCCTTTTACCATCTTCGGCAGATTAGGCAGTTGGTTCCCTTCATTGAACGCAATGACCTGGCAACAGTGATCCATGCTATTAGACTACTGCAACGCTCTCTACATGGGGCTGCCCTTGTCTCAAATCCAGAAGTTGCAGCTGGTGCAAAATGTGGCAGCCAGGCTGCTGATGGTGCTTTCTACACGAGATCACATCCAGCCTGTGCTGAAGGCATTGCACTGGCTGCCAATAGCATACCAGATTTGTTTCAAGGTGCTGGTTTTGACCTTTAAAGACCTATATGGTTGGGAGCCTGCCTACCTGAGGGACCGCCTTTCCCCATATGTGCTCCAGAGAGCACTGAGTTCAGGGTCGCAAAATCGCCTGACTCTCCCTGGCCCAAAAGACGCCAGACTGGCCATAACGAGGGCCAGGGCTTTTTCAGTGGTGGCTCCACCTGCCACTCTATGATCTCAGATCATTGGATGCTTGTGGCATTTCAGATGGAACTGAAGGGGAAAGGGGTGTTGTGCCACTGGATTGTGTGACCACTGGGAGGGAAATGTTCACAATGGTTCCCCTAAGGATTCTAAGCTAGAAGAAGATCTGCCATGGCAGGCCTGCACTTGTGCAGACGTCAGTGAACATCAGGGGAGGGGATGGGAAAGGAGTTTGTAAGCCACTCTGAGACTCCCTTGGGTAGTGAAGGGCGGGGTATAAATCCAATCTCCTCTTCTTCTTCTTCATCAGTGAGAGAGGTCATAAACCCTGTTTGCCCTACATTGGTGAAGGATGAAACACAGTATAGGAGATCTCCTACTGATCTAAAGATGCTACCTAATGTGTGAGAACTAAGGGAGTTTAGCCTTCCATGATGATAATTACAGAGGGAGGATAGCTGTGTTTGTTTGCTAAATGGATATGTTTGCTAAACAAATATGTTTGTTATACTAAACGGATATCTACCAGCACCTTACAGACTGACAGCTTTTTATTCTAGCATACGCTTTCATGGACTAGAGATCACTTCTTCAGATGATACCACTGCCGTCTTAGTTCCCTTAAGCTGATAAAAGCTGATAAAAGTTCCCTTAAGCTGATAAAAGGTGTTTCTCATCACCATTTGATACAAAAGTTGAAAAGCAAACTGCAAACTTTCACCCTGAAGGGGAGTGTATCCTCTGCCATGAACATCATCCAGTTCCTTAGGGCAGCCTACCGTGTCCTCTGTCTTGTTTGAAATAACTTCCAGTTTGTAAACCTCACTTAGACATGCAGTTGCCCACTGCTACTTTTGGATAAAAGTAGGTAGGAGTAGAACCAATGTAATACATAATGCCTGCAGTTTCCAGCATGTATAGCTGATGCAAACAAAATTATTGATGATTTGTGTCAAATGCTATTGAGAGGTTAAAGAGAGAGCAAACTGTGTTCAAATCTAGGTCATCCACCAGCACAACTAAAGTCATTTTAGTCCCTCAGCTTCCTCTGAATCCAAAATGGTATAGAAATTTAGAAAATACAAGTAAGGAGACCCACGATACTCGCGGGGGGGGGGGAGAAGAGCTCCGTCTCCTCCATCCCCCCCGCTCGATCTCCCCGAGGCGGCGGCGGCGGCGAGGCCAGTCCTCCCCCCCCGTAAGGGGACCCGCGATGCTCACAGGGGGGAGAAGAGCTCTGTCTCCTCCATCCCTCCCTGCTCGATCTCCCCAAGGCGGCGGCGGCGGCGAGGCCAGTCCTCCCCCGCTCTGTCACTTTTGGGGGGATTTAAGTACCCCCCCGATTTTTTAAAAAACTTTTAAGATTTTTGTGCACACCTGGGGACCGCCCCATGTGTGCACAAAATTCTCCCTTCCCCCCAAGTGCCCCCTCTGTGCTGATTTAGATATCCGCACAGAGGGGGCTACTTCAGTATTAGATATATAGATCAAGTCCAAGAGCATACACAGCTATGGCACCAATGCTCCCTCTAAGTTATAGATCCCTGTGAGCAAAAATTCTACTTTGTGAGCTACTAGCATTAAAGCTGTGAGCAGGTGATTTGGCTACTGTATAAATTAGTTTGTTCTGGAGCCATCCTTTCTGAGGTAAGACAAAAATTTGTAAGCCAGAGGCTAATAAACTATGAGCTAAATCACACTAACTCATCTTAGAGGAAACACTGGATGGCATTATTATGCTTTTAATCACCTTATCACGAAAAAGCTGGAAACACATCTATCATTTCTATGAAAAGCCAATAATACCGTTTTGAACCATTTATTTGTTTGAAGGATTTTTACTTCACCATTCTGTATGTAAGGGAATATAGTATAATTCCTGCTTGTATGTTTCAGGAATTTCTGTGGGAGTAGGAGAAGTTGCGGCACTTAACTTTTCTCCATGGGAGTAGATAGCAGCCTTTGTTTTGTGAGAGAAAGTAGAAAGATGTCCTTGGAACACTGTTCGGTTGCACACTAAACCTTCCTATGGTGATCGCACCATATAGAGTAAAGGTGTGTGTGTATGGGTAGAAGTGTATGAACAAGAACTTGGGGTACGGGTGGACCATAAGTTAAATATAAGCAACCAGTGTGATGCAGCAACAAAAAAGGCTAATGCAATCTTGGGATGTATCAACAGAGGCATAACATCCAAATTGCAAGATGTCATAGTCCCATTGTACACTGCCTGTACACTGCATTGGTCAGGCCACAGCTGGAGTATTATGTGCAGTTCTGGAGGCCTCACTTCCAAAAAGGCTGTGGACAGAATGGAGCGGGTGCAGAGGAGAGCGACGAGGATAATCAGGGGTCTGGAGACCAAGCCCTATGAGGAAAGGCTGAGGGACTTGGGGATGTTCAGTTTGGAGGATAGGGCAGGACTGTTGGCAGCAGAGGACAGGACTCACAATAATGGGTTTAAATTAAGTGTGGGAAGGTACCAAACGGATATTAGGAAAAACTTTTTTACAGTAAGTTGTTCAACTGTCGAATCAGCTAGCTTGGGAGGTGGTGAGCTCCCCCTCACTGGCAGTCTTTAAGCAGCGGCTGGACAAATACTTGGTAGGGATGCTCTAGGCTGATCCTGCATTGAGCCAGTGGGTTGGACTAGATGGCCTGTGTGGCTTCTTCCAACTCTGTGATTCTATGATTCTAGTTTGCAACCATTTTACTTAGTTCAACAGAATATAATACAAAATCACTGAGCTATTTGTATAGTTTCTTGATCACACTAGTATGTAAAAGTGGAACAGTCTCATATTGATCATCATGTTTTCCTCAGGATGTTTTTGAAATGCGCTTTGCTAAAATGCCAGATGAGCCTGAAGAACCCGTGATTCCAGCTTCCTCTCCAGTAGTGGCGCAGCCCCCACCCAAAATGCCCCCACCTTCATCCAGTGATAGCAGCAGCGACAGCTCTTCTGATAGTGACAGTTCATCAGATGATTCTGAGGAAGAACGAGCTCAGCGGCTAGCAGAACTTCAGGAACAGGTAACATGTTTGTTGCTGTGAACCTGGAGGATGAAGGGTCAGTAATTTGCTTAACTTTAGCTTCCTGTGTCTTCTGTTTTGTAACACACAGACTAACTTGTAGATGATCACAACCAACATTCTGGAACTGCTTTTCATACCCATGTTTTTCTTAATTGTTAAAGAGTGGTCAGAATGTAGTTCTTAACTATGGGGATGAAGAAGTGTGAAAATCCTGCTATAATTATAGCCTTACTTAATATAATGTATAATGTGACCGGCATTATACTGGCACCAGCTCTAGCACCCAAGAAACCTGCTATAATTATAGCTTTACTTAATGGCCAGACTGGCATTATACTGGCACCAGCTCTAGCACCAAAGTAGTACTTTCATTTTTGTCAACATGCTTTATCACAATATAAGGATGAGACCAATATTTGGCCAGATTTGTTTTAACAAAGGATTACAATAGACAAGGTGCTGGGAAATCCATGAGTGGACATCCCTTATGGTTTTTACTGGTAAATAGCTGTGGGATGTGTATGTATGCGCAAGATTCAGATTGTTGCTATTTACTCCATTGGGGGAAATACACAGGCAGTTGTAAGGGTACCTGTACATCTTCCTCAGTAGGACATGTAGCTCCAGGATAACTTGCCCTTATCTGAAAGAAGCAATTCATACCTGGATCAAAGTAAATGCAGGAGACAGGAGAATTGCCATTCTTGGACCATACACTCTTTTTCTCCACTGACTTTCTGGGACATACAGCTGCCCCTTTTTCCAGGTCTCTAGGGTTACAGCAGAGAGAGATGATCCTTTACTACTGCTGAAGAACTACTCGAGTACCTGATTGTCAAGAAATTTATTTTGTACTAGTGTTTGTTTTGTGGAGTTCAGTTCTGTTTTGAGTTCAAGGCAATAGAGAGATTTTAGGTTTAGGTTCACTTGTGGATCATGGCACACAACTCTTTATTTTAGCTCTGTGTCTTGAGGGAAAAGAGGCTTTCACAAAAGAAGGGAAAGTCCTTTTAAAGTTGCTGATGGGAGAGGTGTGGGTGGGGCAAAGGAGGACTCTAATCTGCTGCTCTGGTTTGTGCTCTGCTAAGCGTCCAAAGATTTTTTTCAAGTCTTTTGAGTCTCATCCCCTTCTATTCTATAGGCCTTGATCAGTTACACTAAATTTGCACACAATCTCTCTGTGCAAAGCAATTAGATTGCATCAAGGGGGAGGAAGAGCTGTAAATAAAGAATAAATGAGAGAAGAATGTCTGAGCAACATTGTCTCAATCTTTATCTGCTTCTTAGCTTAAAGCAGTACATGAGCAGTTGGCTGCCTTGTCCCAGCCCCAACAGAACAAACCAAAGAAGAAAGAAAAAGACAAAAAAGAAAAGAAAAAAGAGAAGCACAAAAAGAAAGAAGAAGTGGAAGAGAATAAGAAAAAACCCAAGGATCCTCCACCTAAGAAGGCCAAGAAAAGTAACAGCAGCAGCAGTAATTCAAGGTTAGCCCTCTGTGTGTCCCATTCTGTACTTTTTGTTTGATAAGTATAGAATAAGAAACATTTAGAACATAACCAAGAGTGCTGCAGAATCTCATTACGTCATGTATTTGAAGCATCTAGTTTGAAGTCATAATATTTTGGGCTGTGTTACATTATGGTAGTATAACTGTAGTTAACGCTGTTAACTGTAGTTAAATAATACTGCTGTTTGTTTGAACTTACAATTCAAACATGTTAGATATCTTCTAAGCTGTTTGAATAATCATTGCTACTGTTTGTTTTAGCAAATCTCTTACATTAAGCAACAGTTCTTTAGCAAAACCTACATTGGTCACTAGTTTCTGCAACAGATTCTGAGAGACAAAGAATAACTTCTTGCATGTCAGAAAAATCTCATTTTCAGTCATATCTTTTCCAACGGCAAATACCATTGTGGGTTTTGATCATGAAGGCTGTTCAGCTAAGTAACAGGAATCTTTATGTACTTGAATATACAGCTGTAATGAAAATTGTAGTTGGGTTAAGTTAAATGTAAGAACATAAGAGAAACTAATGTTGGATCAGGCCAATGGCCCATCTTGTCCTACTCTCTGTCACACAGTGGCCAAAAATACCAGGTGCCATCAGGAGGTCCAGCAGTAGGGCCAGGACACTAGAAGCCCTCCCACTGTTGCCCCCCCCCCCAAGCACCAAGAATACAGAGCATCACTTTCCCCAACCTGAGAGTTTCTATCTTTTTTGAACATTGGGTTAGATCTTGTGGATCTGTTCTAGTAACAGATCCTGAGAACTTGGTTGTTTGAAATGGCCTCCTAAGTAGTCTAAAATCAGGACAGAAATTATACTTTTGACCCATCTGCAACTGCTGATACTCAACAGGAACCTGAGAAAAAGAATAAACATCATAATAAATCCTCAGCATGACAGATCAGGCGCTGACGTTAACCATTCAATCCCTAAGCCATTTTATCCCAGATGCTCCTGTGTCAACCTTAGCTATAGTAAATCAGTACTAGAAGGACTGGAACAATTGATACATTTCCCATAGTGACATCTGTAGGATATAGTGTTGCCTCAGATATCCAAGTGGTTACACCTTTTTTAGAGGGTGAGATTGCACAGTTTCCTTCCTCTTTAACCCTTCCTTGACCTGCAGGGTGTCCATAAATCCCAGTAAATTATATTTGGTCTGCTTTCACATATTCTTTCCCTCTCTGTTCTGGACTTTACTTCACATCTAGACCTCAGACAACTGTTTTCTTAACAATGTGAAACTGTTGCTTCCAGTACTGTTAGATTTTTGCCCTGTCCAGAGCAATGAATGTCTTTACCAAAAGTATTGTGGCCATTGCAGTCTATCATCAGCATCGTAGCATTACACTTTTCTCTGGTGGTTCTGGGGTAGGGAAATCTTGACCCATGGGGCATCTTCTCCTCTTGGTCAGCAGACAGGACCTCTGACAGAATCAACACCAAGGGGAGGGGCTTCCCTTTGGTTCCATAGTTGTGCTTGGGTAGCAGAACTGAGCTCAGAAACATTTGTGTTTTTTGTTAGGTTTAGTCATCCAAGCAAAGTTTCTCTTCTCTTTCTCCCCCTGCCACCTTCATTTTAGATGGGGATGGGTGGAAGGAACTGATACAGGACTGCCATCAGGGAAGAATTTCCTTGCAGAACCCTCTCAAATTTTACTCTCATCTCCATCTCCCAATGGGCAGGCAGTGCTTACTATCCATTTAGCATGGCAGGAGAATTCTTCTAAGGCCACCTGAATCTACAACCCTAGTGCTAGTCTCTTCTCTCTGACCTGCAGGGGTATAAGGGTTCAGTAGTGTGATAAGAACGTGGTACAGAGAACAGGGAAGGGCAGGTGGCAAAGAAGGCCATATGGGAAAAGGACAATAGGGCCTAGGCCAGGGGTGGCCAAACTGTGGCTCGGGAACCACATGTGACTCTTTCACACATATTCTGCGGCTCCCAGCAGGGTGGCTGGGGAAGCAAAGGAGAGGCATGCCTCCCCGATCGGTCTTCCCTTCCCCAGACAATGTTCCCCTCTCTGGGTAGGCTTGAGGTGTATGGGGGGGAACAGAGAAAGAAAGCAACTTTAAATGTGTTCTCAAAGCCCCCCACCACCAGCCAGCTTGGAGAAGGCATTTGTCTCTTTAAATCCCTTCTCCAAACCAAGCCAGCCGGCATGGGGGGCTTGGAGGACACATTTAAAGTTAAAGTTGCTTTCTTTCCGCCTCTCCCTTCCTCCCCCATCTATTTGCTTTCTTCCCACTTTCTTTCTTTCTCTCTTTATCCCCTCCCTCCCCATCTAAATGTGTTCTCCAAGCCCCGCCCCACCACCCCACCATCAGGCTGGCTTGGCTTAGAGAAGGCATTTGTCTCTTTAATTTAATATATAAATTTGCATATTTTTTCAATAAATATGTGTGTATTCATATCTTATGGCTCTCAAACAGCTGACATTTATTCTATGTGGCTCTTACGTTAAGCAAGTTTGGCCACCCATAGCCTAGGCCATGTCTAAGCCATCCATTTTAAGGAATTGTGTCACTGTGTGCTCACTGGGCCTGGGCACTGGAGCTAGCTTTCTTTTCCCCCCTTCCCTGAGAAGCCATCTCAGCAGACTCAGTTAGTTTGGTTCAGAGTCTTTCCATTCTCTCCTTTCTCCCTGTCCTCCCTTTTTAAGGGTGGTGGAGAAAAAGCGACCTCAGGTGCTTGCCAGTAGGCAAACATCTCAAGAGCAAGATGTTCATGAAAGTCTCTGTCCCCTAGTGGCTGTATACTGACCTTACACATTCATATGCTTTTACATAGAAAGCAAAAGGGTGGGGTAGACCTGTTGTCTCTGGAAGTAAATCTGTCCTGGACCCGTTATCTAAATATAAATGGTTTTTCCTTAAACCGTTTGTATCCTTGATGCCATCATATATAAGGGATACTATGGATTTCATCAACAATCTAGAGAACATATCTAATATAGATATGTATCTAATGTAGATATGATATTGCCTCACTTTATACTGCCTTTCCCCAGAGGGGAGCACTATCTACTGTCTAGCATACCTCAACAATAAGAATCCTTCAGTTCGTTTTTTTAACCATACCTGAAATAGTGTTTACAACGAACTTCTTGTTTACTGACAAATTATACTGGCAAGTTAAAGGCATTGCAGTAGGATGCTCTGTGGCCCCTAAAGCAGCCAATTTATATACGGGCAGTTTTGAAGAATAAATTTATTGACTTCTTCTCACCCATCTGTCTGCCTTCAGAGGTGTTGCCTGAGGCACCCTCCCTGACACTTCCCTTGGCTGCTGAGTGCGCTGCTGGCATGTGGCTGGGCAAGGAATATTCTTCCCAACCAGCCAGCCACATCCAGTGTCGTCTCAATCTTGGCACTCACCAGCTGAGGGGAGAGTTAAGGAGGACAGCTGAGGCAACGCCACTGGAGATGGCTGGGTGCACAGGGAGATTCTTCATACCTAGCTGCCTGTCTTCAGGGCCTTTGCCTGAGCCGCCCTCCCTGACTCTCTTCATGTAGCACCAAGAGCAAGGCTGCAGCTGCTGCTTCCTTGTATGCAGGGAGCTGGAGGCTCTCAGTCCTTTCCCCCTCCCCCACTTCAGCAGCTGGGCATTTTGGGTTTTCTTAACCCCCATATCTTTGGCGGTGGGGGGGGGGGTTTGAAGATTTTCCTGTAAATCTGGTGGGGAGAGGTGGGGAGAAGAATCAGCGTGGCCCCAATCTGCAAATATAAGTGTCTGCAGACTTGGGCACACCAGATTATTACAATATACAAGTGTGGGCCCATGAGACTCACAGTGGGGTAATCCCATATGCCACCATCGCCAAGCCTGACATGGCTCTAGGCCCCCACCACCTACCATTGACCCCGATGCTGTGGCTGGTCCTGGAGTGGCTGCTGTCATTCTTTGCCACCATGGCCCAGAGCGGCTACTGGCATCCCCTGCCATCGCAAGCAAACCCAAAGTGGCTGCCGGTTACCAGGCTGGAGCGGCTCCTTTCTCTGTTGGTAAGTACATTGTCTGCACTTGAGCAGACAATTGTATTTTGGGGGGAATTTATTTTATATATTTTATTTTGGATTTTATATTTTTCTGCAAACCTGGGGAGTCCCACACCCAGTTTCCAGGAAAATCTGTTTAGTGTCAGTGTGGCCCCATTCACGGATTTAAGTATCCACAGATTGGGGCTACATGTTGCTATTAGGTATATAGATTATTCTTTTATGTAATAAAAACTTTTTACTGCTTTCAGGGAACTCAGAACTTGATGGAATATTATCAGAGCGTTTTACCAGGTGCTAGCCTTCCCCAGGTGCTAGCCCTAATTCTATGAAGACCTACAACACCTCCTAGGACTAACACCAAAAAAGATGTCCTTATCATAGGGGACTGGGAATGACAAATTTGGCCTTGGAGAACAAAATGAAACCGGGCAAAGGCTAACAGAGTTTTGTCATAGCTGGTCATAGTGAACACCCTCTTCCAACAGCCTAAGAGGCGGCTCTGCACATGGACATCACCATATGGGCAACACCGAAATCAGATTGATTATATCATTTGCAGTCAAAGTTAGGGAAGCTCTATACAGTCAGTACAAACAAGACCTGGAGTTGACTGTGGCTCAGATCATGAGCTACTCATTGCAAAATTCAGGCTTAAACTGAACAAAGTTGGGAAAACCACTGGGCCATTCAGATTTGACCTAGATCATATCCCTGATGAATATACAGAGGAGGTGAGGAATAGGTTTAAGGGACTGGACCTGATAGAGTGCCTGAAGAACTATGGACGTAAGTTCATGACATTGTACAGGAGGCAACAATCAGCACCATCCCAAAGAAAAAGAAATGCAAGAAAGCAAAGTGGCTGTCTGATGAGGCTTTACAAATAGGTGAGGAAAGAAGGAAAGCAAAAGGCAAAGGTGAAAAGGAAAGATGTACCCAACTGGATGCAGATTTACAGAGAACAGCATGGAGAGATGAGGAGGCTTTCCTGAATGAACAATGCAAAGTAATAGAGGAAAACAATACAATGGGAAGGACTAGAGATTTCTTCAAGAAAACTGGAGAAATCAAGGGAACATTTCGTGCAAAGCTGGCCATGATAAAGGACAAAAATGGTAAGGACCTAACAGAAGCAGAAGAGATTAGGAAGCGATGACAAGAATACACAGAAGAACTGTACAAGAAGGACCTCAGTGTCCTTGACAACCTTGACGGTGTGATCACTGACCTCGAGCCAGACATCCTGGAGTGCAAAGTCAAATAGGCCTTAGAAAGCATTACTAACAACAAAACTAGCGGAGGTGATGGTATCCCAGCTGAGCTATACAAAGTCTTAGAAGACAATGCTGTTAGAGTGCTGCACTCAATATGCCAGCAAATTTGGAAAACTCAACAGTGGCCACAGGATTGGAAAAGGTCAGTTTACATTCCAATCAAAAAGAAGGGCAGTGCCAAGGAATGTTCAAATTACTGCACAATTGCACTCATTTGTAGAAGTTAGCTATGAAATTAAAAGACACCTGCTCCTTGGGAGGAAAGCTATGGCAAACCTAGGCAGCATAATAAAAAGTAAAGACATCATCCTGCCAACAAAAGTCTGTATGGTCAAAACAATGGTATTCCCAGTAGTAATATATGACTGTGAGAGTTGGACCATAAGGAAGGCCGAGTGCCGAAGAATAGATTCTTTCAAATTATGGTGCTGGAGAAGACTCTTGAGAGTCCCTTGGACTGCAAGGAGATCAAATCAGTCAATCCTAAAAGAAATCAACCCTGACTGTTCCCTGGAAGACCAGATATTGAAGCTGACGCTCAAATACTTTGGCCACCAAATGAGAAGGGAGCACTCACTGGAGAAGACCCTGATGCTGGGAAAGACTGAAGGTCAAAGAAGACGGGGACGGCGAAGGATGAGATGGTTAGACAGTGTCATAGATGCAATGAACATGAAATTGAGCAAACTTCAGAGGATGGCGGAAGACAGGAAGGCCTGGCATGATGTGGTCCATGGGGCCGACTCGTGAAGAGTCAGACTCATCTGTGCATCTGAACAACAACAAAAGCCCTCCATGAACACTTTACCTGTGGAAATCGTATCTATGCAAATTTATGTGTAATATGAAATGTCTCATTAACCCTTTGGATTAGAAAAAATATGTACTAAAGGACTTTACAGCATGTAATTCTACACAGGTTACATATGTTATCAAATGCTCCTGTAAAAATTTTATTTCAGTAAAACTAGCAGGCATCTAAAGAAATATATTGTAGGACATAGAAGTAATATTAAATTGAAGAGAATAAGTGTCCCATTAGCTAAACATTTTGTTGAAAAATAACCATGGCCCCTCTGACTTAACCTTCTGGGCTGTACAAAGACTGACCTTTTAGAATGAGAAGTTGCAGTTGAAGAAAGAAGTGGAATGAATTATTAGACTCCAGACCCTGGCTCCAAAAGGTTCCTTGGAGTGGCATCTGCTTCTGTGAAATATAGAGGATTGCATCATCTTGTACCAAGATATGTTATATGGTTTGTCTCATCAAATAACTATACAGATCTTGCTTTCTTGCTGTAAAAATAGTTCAGTAGCACAAAATGGAGGAAAAAAGCAAACCATATATGAACTACAATGGAAAATAAATAAAATGATGCTTAGAAAATGTATACAATTACATGGAAGAAATATATACTTCAAGATACAATCACCATTTGCAAGAAAATATTAGTGTGAACAATTCAAAAGAACTGAATGGCATCATTGAAAGTCAGTCAAGACTCATATGCTGGAAGCCTTGATGAATAATATATATTATGGCTGCTAGCAGGATGTTTCGAACAATCTTCAGACAAATAAATATTAATATTTTTTCCGAATATGAAGTGTGCTTTTTTCTTTCCTGTATGAAGTCACTGGAAACATGAAGATCTGAAGATACCAGTTTCTCTCTAACAGGTGCACACAGTTCGAGGTCCAGTCCGAGGGAATTTGTACCATCAGCTCTATGTCTCTTTTATCTATATAGAATAATCAGCAGGATGGCAGATAGAGAACGTGGTGAGGAAGAGTTAATGCCTCCCAATTCATGAGGCTTCAACTCTAGGACCTTAATTAGCAATTAACCATATTTTATGCTCTTCTTTGATGGCTCAAAGGAAGAACAGGGCTTGGTTTCCACCAAGCTCTCTAGATGCTCTGGTAATGTTTTTTGCAAGTGTTGGTGAGGTATCTCCAGGTCTTGCTTTGATAAAAATAACCTATCATCGCCCCCCCCCCCAATCTACAGATGACCTAAGACGACGTTTTCATGTAGATGTCAAAATGCATGGGAGACAAAATGAACCTTGTGGAACCCCAAAGCCCAAGCAACAGTTCCCCCCCAGCACATTTGAAACCTACTTTCCAAGTGGGACCAAAACCATTGCTAAATGTTATTGTCCCTATAGCACAAAATGTAGCCCAGGAGGTTACCATGGTCAATGGAATCAAAGCCACTGAGAGGTGCAGGAGAACCAACATCATCCAAAACCCAGGCATTTTCTGTTGTGGCATCCCTGAAGAGATGAGGGGAGTCCCCTCACTGGACATGTTCAGGAGGTTCTACAAGGCTTGTTTGTTTGCCCAGAGCCTTTGATGAAATATGAACAGCAAGCATCTTGGGAGGGGAGAATATTATTTGGTTTTAATCTGTAATGTTTTAAGTGTTACATATAAGCTTCCTTGAGCCAATAGGAAATGCAGGGTAAATCTCCTAACTCAGATCATCTACCAGGGCAACCAAGGTCATGATCACTCCTGAGATCAGATTGAAAGGATCCAAACAATTTGCTGCATCCCAGAATCCTTGAAGCTGTCCAGCTATCACTCATTCAGTCATCTTGTTCAAGAATGGTTCATTTGAGATCAGACAATGTTCATTTAAAGCTACTGGGTCCAGAATAGATTTCTGTAGGGGTGGATGCACCACTGCCTGTTTCAAGGGTGGGGGAACCACACCCTCTCTCACAGAGGCACCTACTGTCTACTGGACCCAGTCTACCAGCTCCCTCTCCTGACAGATTTAAGCTGTGAGGAGTGGTGTCATACAGGCAGTTGGTAGGTCTAACTTCCAGAAATCCTATCTGCATCCTTTTGCCAAATAAACATAACAGGACAAGACAGCACCGTTGACATCATCTGAGTAGAAGTATTGAGAGTGATGCTGTATTGGAGTCCAATATACCCCAAGAGCCCAGTTCAACCCCTCATGGTATCCTTTTGTATCCAGTCCATCCAGCTAAGGATCTTGGGGCATGATCCTGTCATTGGAATGCCCAAACTGGCAGATCTTTGCTGGATCAAATCATTTCGGGCCATTCTGAGAATGACTTCTTGCCAGAAGAAGAGGATTTGCCACAGGAGGATGCAGCAGACGACAAAGACCACGCCTGCCTCTTCCCTGCAGAAATCTTTCTAAAACTCCTGGCCATTGTAATTGGAGTGATGGAATTATCAGAACATCTAGCAGAAGGAACAAGTGGGTTCTCAACTAAAGAGTTCAGAGTTATCCTTTCTTCAAAGAAACACTAAACCTTAAGTATTTCTTTTCCTGCTTTTCTTTGACATTGTTGAAACTGAATCGACAGTGGCAATTAATGGCAAGGCAATCAGCAAGCCACATCTAAATGTTACACACTTACACCTATGGAAAATTTAAAACTCCCTTGGTTGACAGTCTCGCAAGTGCCCTCAGTTCTTTCATAGACTATGATGGTCTCTATGGAGACCAGTGCAATAAGTGTGAGGTGGCACTCAGAAGTGTTCTCAGCAGCAAAGCAGGTCTCCATCAGCAACTTTTTTCCAGGGCTGTATGCATGCAGACAAACAGTTAAGCAGCAGATCTAAAGAGTTAAAGGGGGGGGGGGAAACTATGGCAGGTTTGTCTGGAGCCTTCCTGGCAGTTTCCTTGCAGTTTGCAGTACAAGTCTCTGTGAGCCACCAGTGGAATGTCTGGCTGCGCAGTAGATCCAGGTTCACATTCTTGCCTGCTCAGCGACTCTTTCACAAAATCCAAACTACTTGGAGACAGGGCCAGCCCCAGCTTTTTTTGCACACTAGGCGAGGATACCTTCTGGCGCCCCCCCTCCCCCGGTGCGCCCACCAATTTTCAAACATAAATACATTTTAGGAAGAATGAAAAATACAAAATTTGACATTGCTAATTTCTTTTTTAAAATTGTGAGAAAAAGTAATACAATCTCTGATTTTCTCTCTCAGACAGAAAAACACAAATCACAAAACATTTTGAAAAATCCTGTTAATTGTGATGTTGAAATTTAAGTCTCTTTAGTGTTTCCATTTCAGGCACATCTGTTGCAAGACTCTGACACAGACCTAATAATCAAGAAACTCCCAGAGTACGGTGGTTTATTTGACCAGCAAACAGAACCAGGGAAAGTGCATCATATAGTTTGGTTCTTAGCCTGAATGGAAAGCTGCATTCAGACATAATGGTAAATCACAGTTTGCTTAAAGCTCAATATCTGCAACAAACTCTGCAACAAAATCTGAAACACTATCTACAACAAACTCTTTTACTCAAACAGCAAATCCTGGCGTGAGTCCAGTGGCACCTTTAAGATCAACAGATGAGCTTTTTTGTGCACAAACACTCTTCTTCAGATACAAAGAAATATATAGAGAGGGTGGGCAGTAACTTAACACACATGTATGTTAAAGAAAAATTTTCAGTTTTCTCCAGGGGAACTGATCTCTCATGTCTGTAGATAAGCTGGTTGTTCTTCTGAGTCCACCACCTTTTTTTCTTTCCCTCTCCCCACAAATGCACCCCAAAAAGCTCCCTGCTCCCCAGATTGGTTGTCAGAAGACAAACTTCCTGCCCCTAGCACAATCTGGGTGGCTCTAGGACCCAGAGGACTCAACCCATTGTACCCTTCCTCATCTGGTTTCGCTAAAACTAAGCCGGGTTTGAATCAGAGCTGAGGATCTCAAACCTTTAAAAAAAAAAAAAAAACCAACAACCCGGGGGACCTCAACACTTGGAGCATATGAAAGAGTAGTAAAGAAGGAAGGACTCCTGAGCATGGGCAGAGTGCCATTCCAATGGTAGTGCATAAAGCACAGCCAATTTCCACATCTCTGGGATCACCAGGGGGAAGGACTTCCCAAGTCAGAGGGATGTGGTGGATCAATGCAAATATCCTGAGTGTTTTATTAAACCCGGGGGCATGGGATGGGGAAGTATTGTACCTATTCCTTTCCCCTGTTTGCTTTGTGCAGCAGTAGACCATAGAAACGGGCAGTTCATCCGTGGCATGATAAAGAATGCTGTGTAGCCTAGAGATGTTTTGGGGAGGGAGAAAAGGGCCTCTCCCGGGGTGGGGGAAAGGAAGGGAGGGGATGGCTATTGCTTATATGTACATATTACTATTTACCGCTTTAAAAATGCTCATTGCTTGAGTTTCAAGCTGGGGGGGGGGGCAGATCCTGTCAGACCAGTTTTAAAATGGTTAGCAGGAGGCGTTCAGGAGGCAATGTTTATTTTTAACTGCAAAGGGGGAGTTTGGAAATGCTGCCCCTGCACGTCCAACCTGACTCATCTGAACGCTTCACACCACTTCAGAGAGAGGGATGCCCCCCCCCGCTGTCCACGAAGGGGGAAGTTCTTCCCTGGAAATGGCTCTTCCCTCTAATGCCCACCGGCCTCTTTCGTTCTTTCCTAGGGACAGAGCGAGCAAGGCTTTGTGACTGGCGAGGGAGGGGCAAAAGAAAAAGAAAACAGCTCACAATTCTCTGAGCACAGGACCCTTACCCCTGCTATAAACAGGATACACGCGAGTACTATTAAATATTATCAGTTGTGGTCTTGAGTACGGGGAAAAGGAAAGCCACCCAGCTGGCACCGCACCGGGAAGCCTTTGCTTAACTTCAAAGGGGTAAAAGCAGACACGTGCACCGACTGGCCTCCAGCAAGCAACTTCCCTCCCCCCAAAACTTGCCTGGGCGAGTGGGAGAAGTCAAGGCACCACCGACACCGCCAAGCAAGTCTGCTTTCCTGCCCGCTACTGCCCACAGGCACTTCTGCCTCCTCTCCTTGCTGCAGCCGCTGCCACCGCGGTCACCTTTCCCTCCCGCTCTGGCTCATTTCTCGGGCAGCCAATTTAATTCAAAGCTGAGCGGCACCTCCAAGCCAAGAGCCCCTGAGTCACTCCAGGCTGTGGCTGCCGGGGGGAGCAGGCTGGTGGAGGGGGGTGTCGCTCTTCTCGCCGATGGTCCAACGCGGGAAAGTGGCGGGTGGCCTCTGAGGAGACAGTCCGAGGGGGGAGGCGGGGGCGCGAGGCGAAGCAAGTCCGTGGGAAGGAGCGTGCTGAGCAGGAGGGAGGAGGCGGGGGCATGAGGCAAAGCGAGCTGGCGGGAAGGGGCACACTGTGGAGCGGGTGCGGCGGCAGGAGCCTCACTGCGCCCCTTGGAGATCTGCGCCCTAGGCCGTCACCCTAGTTGGCCTAGTGGAAGAGCCGGCCCTGCTTGGAGAACCTCAGGATACTATCCTGGTTAAGGAGAAGGATAAAACCTTTTTTGGGAAAGAGACACAAAGACCTGAACAGCACTGACATTTCAGCAGTCTACATGAGCTATAGTTCCACTGAGACAATATGCTTATGTAGCCATGTGAAAGCTAATAACATACTTTTACTAAGTATTGTCACATTAACTAATTTGTGTCAGCAGGCCAGACATTTGGAAAGATAGTTAAATGTAAAGGCTGTATCCCACCATTTGTTGTTGTTGTTGTTCAGTCGCACGTCGAGTCTGACTCTTCGCGACCCCATGGACAAGATCTCGCCAGGCCCTCCTGTTTTCCGCCGTCCTCTGAAGTTTGCTCAATTTCATGTTAGTTGCATCTATGACACTGTATAACCATCTCATCCTTCGCCGTCCCGTCTTCTTTGACCTTCAATTTTTCCCAGCATCAGGGTCTTCTCCAGTGAGTGCTCCCTTCTCATTTGGTGGCCAAAGTATTTGAGCTTCAGTTTCATTATCTGGCCTTCCAGGGAACAGTCAGGGTTGATTTCTTTTAGGATTGACTGATTTGATCTTCTTGCAGTCCAAGGGACTCTCAAGAGTCTCCTCCAGCACCATAGTTCAAAAGAATCTATTCTTCGGCACTCGGCCTTCCTTACAGTCCAACTCTCGCAGCCATACATGACTACTGGGAATACCATTGCTTGGACCATGCGTATTTTTGTTGGCAGGGTGATGTCTCTACTTTTTATCATGCTGTTTAGGTTCACCATCGCTTTCCTCCCAAGGAGCAGGCGTCTTTTAATTTCATGGCTGCAGTCACAGTCTGCGGTGATCTGGGATCCCAGGAACGTGAAGTCTGTCACTACTTCCACGACTTCCCCTTCTATTTGCCAAGGAGTGATGGGACCGGATGCCATGATCTTAGTTTTTTTGATGTTGAGAATTCTGGCTTGTGATTCATCCAGGCCAGCATTTCGCATGATGTACTCTGCATATATATTAAATAAGCAGGGTGACAATATACATCCTTGTCGTACTCCTTTTCCTATGCTAAACCAATCAGTTGTTCCATATCCGGTTCTAACTGTTGCTTCTTGACCCTTATACAGGTTTCTCAAGAGACATGTGAGGCAGTCTGGTACTCCCATCTCTTTAAGGACCTGCCATAGTTTGTTGTGATCCACACAGTCAAAGGCTTTAGCATAGTCAATGAAGCAGAAGTAGATGTTTAGGCTGCCCCATCATGGAATCACCAGAGAAAAGGGTTTTTTTGTCTTTATTTATTTATTTTATTATCAGATTTATACCCTGCCCCCCCAACCAAGGGCGACTTACATAAAAGAATAAAAAACACATGAGTAAGCAATTAAAATAGTCCTAAAACCATATAAAACATTCCAGCATTAAAAGGTTTTAACATTAATGACACTAATAGGTTATTAAATGATGGTGGTCGACCTTCAGTATTCCATCCTTTGTGCAGCTGGCACAGACTGTTCTGGTGGCTTCAGGGAGCAGGGTTCTCTATCGGAGGTGGCTCCTAATTGAAGGCCTGGTGGAAGAGCTCTGTCTTGCAGGCCCTGCGGAACTCTTCTGGGAGCTCATTCCACCAAAGAGGAGCCACCATCGAGAAAGCCCTGGCCCTGGTTATTGCCAGCCTGGCATCCTTGGGTCCAGGGAGGGCCAATCGATGTTGGGATCCTGATTGCAGTACTCTCTGGAGAACATGTGGGGAAAGGTGGTCCCTTGGGTACATGTGAATTCCTACCCTTAGTGGTTCTGAGATGGGGCAGTCTCTTTACCCTCTCTGTAAGTATACCTGTTTTGAGGGACATCATCAGGAGACCAATGCAGGCAGTTCAAACCTGGTGGAATCTCTCTGTCCTGTTTTCTCAGGGTTTCTCTTTAGTCATTATAGTTCTTGGTGGTTTTTTCTTGTTTCTAGTATTTTTCTAGTCCAGTTATGTTAGTGGCTTTTCCAGATTCCAGGCTTGGTCTGGAAACTGGGGGGAAGCTCCTTCTCTTGGTGATGATTCTGTACAAATACTGTCTGCTGACCAAGTGGAGGAACTGTCCCATCAGTCAAACCACCCCACCCCACCCCACCCCAGAAGCACTAAAAAAGGGAATTCACAGGTAAGACCAAATTCCTTTTTCCTTACATAGATGATTGGCTTCTTGTAGAATCTTTTTGATTTGTCTCCCTCAGCCTCTGTGTCAGTCAAGAGAAATCTCATCTGGTGCTTTTTCGGTGGATTCAGTATTGTTGTAATCATTGATTCTGTTCATGGGCAAATCTTCCGTGGGGTTGTAGAGAGACAGTTTTCTTTATCAGAACTATCAGCTTGTCACATCCAGTGGTTTCTTGAACTTTTGGCGCAACTGCTTTTGTGGTCTGCTCTGTTTGCATTCACTTCCTGTCTAGAAAGGGCAGCAATCTCTTCACTTGCTCTGGTAATCCTAAACAGGGTTTTCAGCCCCCATAGAGAACTTGACAGTGGTTTACCATTTTCTTTGAGCTGGCAAAACAGCATGCTGCTAGCATGAAAATTTATTCAACCAGGGTATGGGCTGCCTTTTCAGCTTTCTCCAGGTTGTTTCTATAACTGACTAATGTAAAGCAGCAATCTGGTCCTCTTACCCATGCTTGATAATTTCAGAGCAGTGTTGATCTGCAGTAGAACAGTTAGATTTGAGTCCATTAGCACCTTAGAGACCAATAAGAGTTTCATGGTATAAGCTTTCAATAGTAGAGATGTAAAATTTCTGGAAATTTTGAAGCTTGGAAAAAACCCATTTTTTTCTGAGGGAAACGGAAATTTTCGGAATTTTTTTTTAAAATGCTACATTAGCATTTCTTGTCTTTTCTAGATTGAAAGTCATTCTGTTACTTTAGGAACATAAAATATGACTATGGACATTTTTACTTGGCATGAAATTATCACAACTAGCATATTAAAAATACAGTGTATCCAAACAATTATTACAAACAGAATACCCAACCACATGCAAAAACAAAGCTGAAACTTTTTAATTTTCTTCTGACAATCGCACCTCCTAAAGGAAGAAATGCATCTTGTTCTTGCATTGGAGAGTTCAGTTTGTAACCTAGGACTTGCTTGTCCTCAGTGCACAGAAATTAGATCAATCTGATACCATATATAATCAATTTCTTTCTTTTCTTTTATCAATTTTTCCAATTTTTCAGAAAAAACTAAAAGGCTTCAGGAAAAAAACGGGGGGAAATGTTTTCCCCCCAAATTTTTCCAGTTTTTTTCTGGGCCTTTGCATTTCTATTCAAGAGTCAAAGCTCCCTTCATCAAACCCATGATTGTGCAATGTTGTGGCTTGGATGCCCTGAGTGAGAGCAGATGTAGCCTTGGATAGAGCAGGTTTTCATGGTTTATTCTTTTGAGGATATCAGCACCTTCCTGTTGGAGTATAAGCCAACTAGTCATCCATGTGTGGGACTCCACATAGACTGTGAAGCATAAAAACAGTATGTTTACCTATAACTGACACTCTTCAGTTGGTCATCTGTGTGGTTCTACTGCTTCCTCTCCCTTCCAGCTCTTGTCACTTACCCCAATACTACCATTGACACAGCATGCTCAGATAGGCAACAAAGACCTCTCTTGAGGGCATGGGTAAGGCAGCCTACTCCCTGACTAGTGCTCTCGAATGTTCCTGGAGTTGGTTGTGCTTAGGTATAGAGCCCATGAGTTGGAGCCAGACTAAATTTTCCGCTAACAGAAAGCAGTTCAGTCATCTGAACGGAACTTTCTTTCCTCCCTGCCTTCCACTGCAGCTTGTTGATTTCCCTAAACACTTCTCCTGGAGGATGGGATCCTTAGGAGGGGCATGAGGTGCAAATTAAAAGTCTGTAGGAGGAAGGGAAAATTGATTGATGGAAAGTACATCTCCTCTTCCATTACCAGAAAATTTAGTCTGGATTCAACCCCAAGTGCGTGATTGCAAGTCCTCCCCTCCACTTTTGTTTTGTTTTATAAACATTCCACCTGATTAAGAGTTCTGGACAATTCTTGGCACTCTCATATCCTGTATTTATTTATTTATTTTTTTACGTTTCTCTGAATTTAAAACTGTCTGTAACTTTAGTATGGCATAAGGAGGCTGCTCTTTGGAAGCAATGGTGTTTCATATGCGTTTTCCCTGCCTGGATTGTGGTCACTATTTCAGACTCACTCTGCGGTGGCCTAATTCCCATGCTCTCAGGGTAAATCAAATAATTAATTTGCTGTAATTCCTTTAATGGTATATTCTATTATGCAATTTTTTCTTTACCTTATTCTCATAGTACCTGTCATTTGCACATGCACTATTTAACATTGCTGCAAATGCTTATCCATCAGCCTTTCCCCTTTTTTATGTTCTTTTCAATCTGGTTGTTCTATTTATAAGCTAAAATAATAACAATACCTTACATTTATAGCACCTTTGAATGTTCAAAGTGCTTCACATATATTATCTCAGGTAATTCTTACCTTTCCTTGTGAGTTTGGCCTCACAGTTGTTATTCCCATATTGCAGATGGGGGCTGAGAGAGAGAGAGATGTAGGCTTGTGTAAGGCAGCCTAGTGGATTTAAGAATGAGATAATGTTTGAACTGTACATTTCCTGGTTCATGTTGAACTTTAGACTATATTTCCTTTCGAAATGAACTAGATCACGGGTTGGATCATGTGATCTGTTGACTCTTGTCCCCCACCCCAGCAGCAATTTTACCCCCTCCCCACTGCAGCCTCCCAACCTATATAATTATTACTCCACATGGGTCCCATGACCCTAAGAATATACCTTCTGGAGGGGGCTGCGGCTCCCAAAAGAGACTATGATTTGTGGAAAAGAAATGCCAAGAAATGAGATGCTGAGGAACTCTGAATTCTACCTTTAAGAAGCTACTTTTTTAATGTTTTTGTGATTATCTTAAACAGTTATTGATATCGGGTTTTGGGGAATATAGGCTAGAGTTAAACATTCAATCTCGTATTATGAATAGATTAGATTAATCATTTTATAAGCTTGTGTAATGATATTCGCTACTTGGGTTTTTAGTGGTTAACTTTCCTTTCTCCCGTAGATATTAGATTCCCTTCCCTATTTTCTTTGTAGTTTATAGAAATGCAATAAAAAATCCCCTTTGGGGGGCCAAAAAAAGAGAAAAGAATGTACCTTCTGGGAGTAGGAAATTGGTGCTGGGGGGGACGGGAGGATCAGGACGTTTGGGAATCCTTTTGTGGTTCTCAGAAGGCCCTTCTGCTGGAGCTGTATGTTAGTACACATTAAATATAATTCATGGCACATTTTAGAATAATGTGATATTTTTATTATAAAATCTTGGAATTGTTTTGTTTCTTATAGTAATGCATTATACTTGTTCTTTAAGTAGTAAGAAGGAGCCTGTGACTGTGAAGAACACCAAGCCACCTCTTGCTTATGAGTCTGAGGAGGAGGACAAATGTAAGCCAATGTCTTATGAAGAGAAAAGACAGTTGAGCCTGGATATTAATAAACTGCCTGGTGAAAAACTGGGTCGGGTTGTCCATATCATCCAGTCAAGAGAACCCTCACTCAAAAACTCCAATCCTGATGAGATTGAAATTGACTTTGAGACATTAAAGCCATCCACGTTACGGGAGCTGGAAAGATATGTAACATCTTGTCTACGGAAGAAGAGGAAACCTCAAGGTACCTTTCAAGTTCAGAGCAGTTGCTTCACGTTTCAGCGTTGTATGTTAAATCTCTTACCACTGTGTAGAGATATTAGTATTCAGGCACTCTAGACTCATGCAAGGAAAAAGAGGCCCTCCGGAGCTGCAGCCTTTCAAAAAATGATGGATTAGATTAATAGCAAAGGAGCAGATGTGTTAGGTGTTAACACTGGACTTCATCTTGATGGCCTCTGGTACAGGCTGTTGGATTTTAGTGTTCCTGTATTTAAGACTACAGTTGCAAGTTTTTTCTTCAAGTATAAAAACACATCACGTTTCTGTTTCATTGGAGTATGAGACGCTGTTACAGTCGGTTTTCATTGCTTTCTCAAATTTATGCATTCATTCTTTACTGTGAAACTTTGCTTGGCATGCAAGCTCACCATGCCCAGACAAAGTATTTTTGGCTGTAAGACTGCTTGCAAGACAGCACAGGATGGTATCTTGTAAATCAAAGGCCCTGTGTTATTTTCCATAGTTTTTAAAGTTTTAAAAGTGTTATGTTTGTTTTGTATTTGTTTCTTTCTCACAAGTGTTCAAAGAAAGGATAAAGCTTTTAAAGAGAGGTGTACAGCAGTAGTAAAGACTTCAAGCTAGTTGTTGCAAGCAGGACATTTGGCAGTTCTAGTAGTTTTTTTCAACATAATGCTACAATAACTTGAATTCTACATTTTCATGTTTCTAAAGGATTGTGCAATAAGGAAAATTCTGTTCTATTTCCAACCAAGGAAAGAAAATTATAGCAGAGTAGCACTATTTCCCTGCCCCTTTGAAGGCTTGTTTTGTTTAATCCAAACAGAGATTATCATTGATGAAGCCATCATTCTCCATATGCTCCTTTCCAGCTGTTACGGAAGCTTTCCTTTGCTTGTGGTGCTTACTTCCTCTGCAACTAGCAGTTCCACTTGCGTAAGACCAGTGTTTGTCAGGGACCCCTTATGCATGCAGCGGAGGAAGTGAGAGTGCCAGAGAGAAGCATGAGGAGAATGATGTCATAGAATACATGCCAGTGCAAGAAATTTTCCATGAGGAAAATGTAACAGACGTTGAGTATTTAATGGGAGCACTGCATAGCACAAGAATGGGTTCTGGATTAAATTCTTTTCCAATGACAATATTGTGCTATTATCTTGTTGCAGCAGAGAAAGTGGATGTAATTGCTGGTTCCTCTAAAATGAAGGGGTTCTCCTCCTCAGAGTCTGAGAGCACCAGTGAGTCCAGCTCCTCCGACAGTGAAGATTCAGAAACAGGTTAGATGCAGATTATTTAAAGACTCAGTCCTATACCTGTTTCCTGTATAAATAAATATGTTTTTAGTACTGGCTTGGTCTTCAATTTTTTTGTCTTTGTAATTAAAGCAGTCTTATATATGGTATAGATTCTGTATTTAGAGCTTACTCAGTTTGGACCCAGCAGTATAATGAATGTGTTCTGACTGTTCAAGGTACACTTGAAAGACTTTATCAATTTAGGATGGAGGAGACACTTCATAATATGTGTCAGGATGCCAGGATGTCTGATGATGTAGAGTCACAGCTTTAGAAAACTTTCCTTTCCTTGGCAGTCTTCTAATCTTACTGATTATAAAGCACTTTTATTTCGGAAATTGTCAAATCAAATGATGCTTGGATTATGACTGGTAAAAAAAATGGACTAAAGTTCTTGGGGGGGAATAGACTAAACTCTGTGCAGGAGAGTTCTGAAACGTCTTCCTGTATACTGCCGCAGAGTTGTGTTAGCTATTAGTTTTGAGAGCTTTTGCAGGTTTCATGTAATCCACAAATGTAATGTTTTAAATAATAGCACCATACCCCATGTCTGTATGTATGCATTATCTCCAGGTCAAAGTACCTTTTGTAGTTGATTCTTTATATGGGACCCAGAAGTGGTGTGTGTGTTTATGGGGCATTTTTAAACAGCAGACTTACTTAAAATTAACAAATATGTCTTATAAATATGGCATAATCAAATTCTGCACTATTGCCCTATTAGTTTTACAGTTCTCATATATATGACTGCAAATGTTTTACAAGTGCAAGCAGTTCAGAAACTGACCCAAGTTGTGGAGGTTTTATTCATTAAATCAGTGTTTCAAAATTGACTTGCACTTTAGCCAGTTGGGAATGGAATGTTTAAAAATGTAACATATTTCAAAGTTTACATCACAAAAAAATAATCCCATATAGGTAGCAAGAACTTTCCTTCCTAATTAGTTGGGCAGAAGGGCTCCAGAAATTGCTTAGGCCTAGAGAGGGGAAAAATAGATTTTATATGTGTGTTGGCTAAGGTGAAAGGAGTTTAGATAAGCAGCTACAGTTCAAAAACTTTTTAGAGTTAAAATTATGTTCAGATTTCAGGCTCAGACTCAGGGTTTGTTTTTGATTTTTAAGCTTTGTTCTTTTCACTGCCTGTTGGGAGGTATTTCAGTAGCAAATTTCTTTCATGTGGCAATTGTAAGCTTGGGTTACTGTAACTGTAGTTCTTAATAGAGGCAGAGGAGTAAATTGTTACACTGAAATGTAAAGATGGCTCCCTCCAAAATGTTCATTTCTGAATTTTGAACAAATTTAATGGGAAACTTGCTCTCCACTTTCCTGCAAGGTCACAGTACTTGCTAGCAATGAATGTAGTCTGGAGTATATTAGTGGTGGAAAGTGCTGTCAAGTCGCAACCAACTTATCGCAACTCCTTAGGGTTTTTAAGGCTGGAGACTAACAGAGGTAGTTTGCCATTGCCTTCCTCTGCATAATGACCCCAGACTTCCTTGGTGGTCTCCCATCCAAATACTAACCAGGGCTGACCCCTGCTTAGCTTCTGAGATCTGATGAGATCAGGCTAGCCTGGGCCATATTTTTGTGTACATCCAGCTGCCTAATGAGCATAATACATTTAGAGGATACAGTATGGAGAGATACATGTATACTTGAATTTTTCAAGAAATTTTCTTTCATCAGTTGTCACCTAAAAATCCTTAAAATGCTTTGCAAACTCTTGTGAATTTAAAATTGCACTAGACTTCTTGGTTCTTCAGAAAAAAATCTAGAAGTAGATAGTACCTTCACTAGGACTTACTGAAAGACCCCAGATAAATCATTGGAGTCCTAATAAAGCTAGGTCATTCTTTCTGGCCTTTTAAGTGGTCCTAGTAAAGGTATTGTTTATACTGCTACTTTTAAATACAAAAAGTATCTGGGGTTGATGGGAGAGTGTTTCAAAGGACAACTGTGGAAAATGTACATTTCCCCCTAGGCTTCTGTTTTTTTAAAAAAATTCTTGTGCCAAATCTTTAAACTTCTTTTTAAAACATAGGAATATTTTAAAAGAAGCCAGAAGGGGTTCTCTGGCACAGCTGCTGAGAAAAGAGATCTTGGGTAAATGTCTTTGCCCATGGAGTAAAAAAGGTAATAAAAGGCTGTGGTTAACTTACCATTTACCAGACAAGTTTGTGTTAACAGAACAATGGCTTGAATTTGGTCAGTCTAAGAGCTGCATATGACGGTGAATATCATTGGTGGTTCTTTGAAGCCAGGTGGCTACTACATTGATATCTCTGTTGTATTGCTCTTCAGTTGCATTTATTCTTCGAGATAGTTGTAGTTCTAAGAATGGCCAACTCTCATACTCTTTCTGCAGTTTATAAAACTAGCAGTTTCATGTGAATAGTCTGTAAATGGTGCCTGCACTGTAATGCAAATACAGATGTATATTTCAGGCTAAGCACCAGGTTTTTTTTGGGAAATATCCACTTCAGAGGATTGAAGGCAAGTTTTCAAATAATCATCATCTCCCATTCCTCTTAGTTTTTACATGTCTGGTCATGCTCTCAGAGTATTGTATTGAGTATAAAAATGGTTACTGAAATTAGTGGCTTCGATCCAAATAGTGGTTTTGCTTGAGTGGAGAAGTCCCCAGTTTCCTCAGATGCCTCCTTCAGCGGCCCCTAGCACAATATCCTGTGTAGTTCTAAAGGATCTTCCAGACCTGAGAAACAGTTGGGGGGGGGCAGCATGGGGGCTGCAACAGGAATGGAAGCCCTGTATGGTGATGGAGTTATGCTCACACATCTTTGGATCCAAATTCAATTTTCCTATAATTGTAACAAACCAACAGAGCACTTTGCATCTCAGAACAGAATGAGTTTTTAGTTATTAGAGAATCTTCATTTACACATCTATCTCCTTATAGAACTGCTTTAGATCTTCAGCTTTTGACTTCTTTCTTTGGTTGGAGTGTTCACTGGTAAGGTTTTGGGATCCATAGGAGAGAGAGAGATGTGGGAGAGACCTGCCTGCAGTTCAAAGCTTCGTTTCCTTATTTTCCACTGCAAAGAAACACATTGTGCTGTTTTAAAATTACCTAAAGGAAAATAATTACTCTTTGGTAGTGGAACCTGTTCTTGTGAAATCAGGAAGATAAAGCTTCAACACATGCAGTTATTTCTTTCACACTCATTTCTTTTTTAGAACCAGGATAAAACATTTGCAGATGACTCTAATATGAAACAGCTTAGAGATTTAGGTCCAGGTGGAAAAATAATGCAAGCCATGAATAAAATGTTAATTTAGAGGAATTGACCAGCCATTACTTGTGCAGATGAATACACTTGTTTGATGGTTATACTATCCATATTTACTCAAAATGAAGATAACCTTGAAAGTATGAAAGGTATACACGAAAAAAGAAAGGTATACACCAAAAGGTATACACCAAGAAAGGTATACACCAAAAAAAATTATTGCTGAACATAATTGTAACTTGCATGCAAATATAAAATACATCTTCCTTTTCCCGATGGCATAGTAGTTCTGCATTTAAGTAAATATAGTAATGACAGTGGAAACTTAACATTAAATTTATACTTATTTAAAGTTTCTTCCTGAAAACACTCCAGCCATAAGAACAAACAAATTCATTAACAGTTCATTAATAGGGCTCAAAAATTCCCAAGCACCATGGTGACATGGTTCCTATAAATTTCATTCCAGCATCTAATATTTTCAGCAGTTATTTTATTATGCTGTTATTAAGACAACAGCCATGGTTTCCCTCATGTTTATTTATATATTATATGGCTTTTGTCAAATCATACCTTGAATGAAATTATGAGAAACTGCAAAGTGCTTAGTAGCATGTGTTTTGGTAGCAGTAATAAGTAAATATTGTCATTAAAATACAAAACCCTGAAGGGTGAAAAATGAGTCTGGAGTCTAAATTTTTGGGCTGCCTCCTACAGCCAAAGAAAATTAGTCAAGGCCTGATATAGGTCATTTCCCTACTAATATTGGGAGCTATATATGTCTAGTGTTTAACAATGTGTTATACTGTTAGTTCAAGATACTTTTGGCATTACTTCTGTTATTAGCGTTTCTGCTCCTTTCTGCAGGATGGCAGCAAAAGCTTCTGTTGCAAAAGATTTACATAGCATATAATGGATAAGTATTTAATATGCCACTGATGCAAGGATAGAATGACTATTAAAATCTCAAAGCAAATGTTGAAATAGCACTTAGCTTTTCTAAAATCTGGAATCTTACATTTTTATTTCTTTCTAGCTTTCTACCAATTCTTCAGGAATATAAATGTTTCTGCGCAATACATATTTTGTGAGGTTAAAATAAGGTACAATGAGGGTTTTTTAGGTTGCCGTAAATTACATGGGTGAATGGGTTTCACATGGGTTCATCTGCCAGACAGCTCTTTGTGGCTGTTACAAATCAGGTATGTTGTATCAAAGTAGGACCATTGACCAACCATTGACCAACATTATGCATGCACTTATAAATGGAGCTGGATTATGATATGGAATTTTTTTTAAAAACTAGAATTTTTCCTTAGTCACACTTAGGTGGTATTTTAGAAGTATTCAAATAATGAGAGTAGGGGTTTTTTGCTTTTACTTTGATGGGATGTGGATCGTGCCATTTAGTATTTGTAATACAGAGTTATGAAGAATAACAGATGACAGGCTGACCACCTGGATCTAACAGATGACAGCCTAAACCTATTTCTCTGCTTGAGGTGGTTGGTGGGAGCTCACAGAATTGAAGGAACCTCCATAAAAACAATTGCTAGGATACAGACATACTAGTTTTTATGTGACAGGTGGTGGAGAGGGTTATGTAGATGAGTGTTCAGTCACATGTGCCCCCATCAGCAGTCTCAGATAGTAAAGCAAAAAAACACACCAAGTTTTCTGAAAGCCCATACCCAGATTTTCCTACTTTTTCTGAAAAGGGTGTAGAAAGTGTACTCTGCAGACATGATGTAATTCATTTTACATCATAGGAACATATTTCCTTGAAGAGACTGTTCATACTGCACATGACTGTCAGTTTGGCGAGTTGTAGCATAATATTAAGTAGAGCTACGCCATTCTAAGCCCATTGACTTCAGTGGATTTAGAATAGTATAACGCTATCTAGGATTGCAGTATAAGTTTTAAACTCAGAACACATACAAAAGAGCACTAGTCTGAATCCACAAGAGGAGCAAAATGAGCCTGCATCATAGATTTATATCATTGTGATATCTGGTATGATTCCTACCATTTTCAGTCCTTGCCTAAACCCCTAGCATAGATTTTGCTATTTTCACCACCGCTGTGCATATTAGTGAAACAGTTCAGTGAAAACATCAAGTCAGTGCCTGGCAGTGGTGAAAATGAGAGGTTACATGCTAGGGATTATTAGGGAAAGGACTGGAAATAATGTAGCCAGTATAATAATATTTAATATAAAGGTACAATGTAGCGGCATTTGTAATATTTTGTATTGTTTTAGTGACCCCCCAGCTCAAAAGTGGTAGCATAGAAGCTTTAAGGCTGCAGAAAATCAAGTGAGGAAAGGCTGAAATAGTAGGGGTTTTAAATTTAGAAATAACAAGGAATAAGGGAGGTATTATAAAGGTTTATCAAAGTATGAATGATGTACAGAATGTATAGAGATCTGTATTTCTTCCTCTCCCATAATACTAGAATTTGGAAGTTACCCAATTAAATTGATTGGTAATAGATTCAGGTGAGGCGTAACAGAATTCACTTATGCAACTCACTGCCACAAGGTATGATAGAAGACCTGTATGTTTGCCCCAGCGCAAATTACAGCTCTAAGAGGCCATTACAAGTTGGGGAAATGTCATAGGTTAAGAGTTATCCATGCTAATGGAAACCTTTTCAGAAAATGATGTTCCCTTTGGATATAAAATGTTTTGATTAAAGTGTTTGCAACATGGGAAGTTTCTGGGTAGACTACTTTCTTAATGATAACTATGACTGGAGAGTATGTAAATACCTGCTTGTTTGGAAGTTTCTCTTTGAACACCTCTTCCCCTAGAAACCTAGAAACTATTTGGGTTATGGGGGGTTTAGTGTAAAAAGCCATTCAGTGGTTTGGCTTGAAAATGTCTGAAAGGATTTACTTTGCTTGATGCTTCCCAATGTAACTGTATCAACAGAATAGTATAAGGAAACTCGTAAGTATAGGATTCCAGAGTTACTGTGTCTTTCCTTAATATGAGACCAGTTAGTCTTAACATTTGCACTGAAAAAGACAGCTCCCACTTGTCAGAAAGCAGTGTATCCTATCCAGGTAACTGATAGCCCACTCCTCCATATGGATATGTATGGGAAGTAACTATTTACAGGTGACCCTGCCTGATTTCATTCTGTGTTGCCTCATTTTAACACTGTGTGTGTGTGTGTGTGTGTGTGTGTGTGTATGCTCACTCATTTGGAGTTGTATTTCAGGCTCAAGTTCCTCTTAAACAATAGGGAGTTAAACTAATGTGTTAACATGTAGCCTAATCTTAAACTTTGCAAGTCTTGGAACATTATGTGCTTTTCCTGTGAGCAAGGGCTTCCCCTGTTCATCTCCTAATAGAGTGCACCTCTGCCTACAATGGCAAAGTGCAGACATGTTAAAATAGTTGGGATAGCCCATGCCTTATGGGAGTGGTGATTAGCAAGCAGATACCAGATTGCTTGCAAGATCACTGCACAGCATTAAGTTTATTTAATTTCAGCAGGGATTATTCATACCTATTTTATGCTATACTTCTCCGTCATAAGATATTTTAATTTTCTTGAAAGCTAAACCACCAGTAGCTGCCATTTTGAACACAGTTGCTTCTTTTTAATGATGCTGAATATAGTGCATATCCTTGAAAACTTGAGATCTAAATGTTAACATTTGTTTTTAGATTAATAATATTGAGCAGCAGCATTGTACATGACTATCAGTTGATCCTACTTTATGTTCTTGGGATAGGGTGTGGTGCTTATCTAACAAATTAAATAATGACATTCATGTAATAGAAAGAGAAATAGGTCCAAAGCCTTTCATTAAAACATTTTTTAAAAAACCCTACCATATAACACTTCCTAACAAGCAAATCACTCAACACCCAAAAACTTCATGTTGTGAATCCCAAAAATTAAATAAAAATACTGTTCAGGATTTTTTAAAAACACTCTGTTAATTTTAGCATTGTTAAGTTGTTTTCTCCATTTTGCATTTGTTCCTGTTTGTTTTTACTTTTTGTGAAGGGATGGGCTAGGGGCTTGACTTTTTTGCTGAAATGTATAACTGCATGTTTTAGCAAAGCTGTAATTATGCTTCCTCATATTCGTATGTGTGAACTGCTGAAAATGCTTTTGCCAATGAATTGACTGTCTACTGTCATTTTTATTCAGCTGTTTATAAGGCACTTCAGTTATATTACCTTGACAAATAATTTATATAATCTGTTTTTATATTTTATCTGCATGCTTATGATTTAACAGTAATGTAATCAAAAGACTCTTAAAGCAAATTGTATAGTTTCTCTATTTTTGTTCTAAAATAATAAAGGAAATAAAGAAATTGGTTTGCTACAGAAAATGTACCTGTTGTATAATAACTAAAACTGTAGATTTAACTTGACATTTTGAAATGAGGAAAACTTTTATTTTTATCACATTTTATATTATTACCAGTTATGGTAGCTAACTCTCTGAAGGAAATCAGTCTGTAGCAATATAAAGAAAGATGTCACGTAAATCTACATAGGCCCTAATGTGTCTGAGAATGCACTTTGTGTTCCTGATGTACTTCAAGTAGTCTTGTCTGTTCAGCTGGAAATAAAAAAAAAAATCTCACACACTAGTTTCTTTTACTGAAACTTCTTAGGTTCTAATAATCAAACTAGGATCTTCTCAGTGAATGCTCATCATTTTTATTCTGCAGGGCTAAAATAAAAGTCCACTCTCCCCCAAGCAAGAACAGGAGGCATTTCATTGTGTGCACAGGGCATTGGTGGTTACCAGTTTCTCCTCACCCCCAAGTGCAATCCCTCTGGCCCTCTAAAAAGGTGCAAAGGGGGGGAGTGGAAGAGCCCCCTTGTATGAATGAAATCAACCCCTCATTCAAGCCGAGTCTTTAGTGTGAGTAAATTTGGTTTTGTACACATGGGAAATGGGGCTTTTGATGAATTCACTAGAGGCCATTCTAACAGTAATTCAGATAAAGTGACAAATTCATGAACATTCAGCAATAACAGTAAATGAACTTTGTGGGTTATCTTTAAAAATCATAGAATCATAAAGTTGGAAGGGGCCATACAGACCACCTAGTCCAACCCCCTGCCCAATGCAGGACCAGCCTAAAGCATCTCTGACAAATATTTGTCCAGCCTCTTCTTGAAAACTGTCAGTGAAGGGGAGCTAACCACCTCCCTAGGCAGCTGATTCTGACCGTGAAAACGTTTTTCCTCATATCCAGCCAATACCTTTCTGCAAGTAATTAAAAAACATTGCTTCAGGTCCCATCCTGTGCTGCCAACTGGAACAGCTCCTTGCCCTCCTCCAAATGACAGCCTTTCAAATATTTAAAGAGAGCAATCATGTCCTCCCTCAATCTCCTCTTCTCCAAACTAAACATTCCCTGGGCCCTTAGCCTTTCCCCGTAGGGCTCAGTCTCCAGACCCCTGATCATCCTCGTTGCTCTCTTCTGCCCCCTCTCGATTTTGTCCACATCCTTTTTGAAGTGATGCCTCCAGGACTGCACACAGTACTCCAGGTGTGGCCTGACCAAGGCAGTATACAGAGGGGCTATGACCTCCTGCGATTTTGATGCTATGGCCCTTTTAATACAACCCAAGACTGAATTTGCCTTTTTTTGCCACCACATCACACTGACTGCTCATATTTAGTTTACAGTCCACCCTTACCTCAAGATCTCTTTCACATACACTGCTCCCCAGAAACATATCCCCCATCCAGTATTTGTGCTTGACATTTTTGTGGCCCAGATGTAATACTGTGCATTTATCTTTGTTGAATTGTATCCTGTTTGCAACTGCCCACTTCTCCAGAGTATTCAGGTCTTGTTGAATTTTAACACTATCTTCTTGGGTGTTTGCTACTCCCCCCAACTTGGTATCATCATCAAATTTAATAAGTAGCCCTTCTACCCCTTCATCCAGATCATTGATAAAAATATTGAAAAGTACCTGGCCCAAAACCGAGCCCTGCGGCTCCCCACTGGACACATCCCTCCAATCTGATGAAACACCATTGACCACCACTCTTTGGGTGCAGTCCTATAGTCTTCCAGTTTGCCCATCAGAATTTTTTTTTTAAAAAATGTTCTAGTATTTCTGGAAGGCTCTGCATTCTCTGCCCTAGATTAGTGTGCTGTTGACAAAATACTTAATAGCCTTTGCTTATTGAAGCAAATCTAGCATATGTTCATTTGAGCAGTGAAGCATGGGTGGTGTTGCTGATAATGCAGACTACATGTATTGTGCAGTAAGAAAACATGGAAGGAGCTGGCCTAGTCAGTCATTTTTTCATTAGTTTATAACATTCATTTTAAGGGTGTGCATTTGCATAAACTGATCCAAAAAAATCTGAAAAAGTTGAATACAGATCAGATCATTTGGGTATATTCAGCTATACCGAATGGCTGGTGGGCTCCTCTTGCAGGTCAGTTTAAACAGAGCTGCAAGAGGAGCCAGCCCAGGACTGGCCAGGGGGAGGAGCTGAGAGCTCCTAGCTCCTCTTGCAGCTTGGTTTAAACAGCTGCAAGAGGAGCCAGCCACAGCCTAGGCAGCGCAGAGCTCTCAGCTCCCGCTGCCCCAGCTGATACTCTCTTACCTGCCGTGTCATGCAGATCCTGGGGCCAGCTTCTCCTGTGGTGCACTTTAAACCATACTGCAGGAGAAGCCATTTTAACTGGTATTTTTCTTCTCAGGTCTATTGAATCAAAAAAAAATTCAGGATTTCTGAAAAATCATGGATCCGAATACCAATACCAGTACTGGGATCTGAGATTTTTCGGAAATACTGAAAAATTTTCAGGTCCAATAGACCCGAACTGAAAAATAACTGGGGGAGGGTTGCAATCCCCTAATTTATTTAATTTGGACTAAGAATTACTTAAAACACAAATAAATACAATACATAGTGACATAAACTGCCTTTTTCAGGGTGAGGGTCTAATTAGGGGGTAGGTAGTGTATTGCATAGTTATGTCAGCTTGCACATCTATACATGTAAAAGTGGTAAGTTAGAGCCGAATAGCGGTAGCAGTCATTTAAGAATCAGCTTTCCCAAAGCAGTCACTAGTTCACCAGTACTCACATGAATGTTCACCTTTTTAAAATATTAAGACCTTTAAAAAAACATGTTCAGTTTATTTACACACAGAGATAACTTTATGGGATTTGTGAAGACGAGGCTAATGAACGTACAAACAAGAACATATAGCAAATACATTTGCATCTTTGGTGTCAAATTGAGAGATGTTTCCCACATGGTTCCTTGTCTTCCACACTGCCAGAAATGACACTAGTGAATTACCATCGCAGTACTTTTTAGTTGGATAAACTGCAACTCACCTGAAATTTGTCAAAAGTTTTGGGCTTATTTTAAGCCACCAATTAGGCCCAATTCAAAAGTTACTTTAGCAGTATTTTGTTGCCAGAATTTCTTCATTCCAGTTAGTGTTCAGTGCAGCTATGGCAACACCTATTATGCATGCCTTCATGGCAAATACCATATCAGTGCTGCATTTGCCTGGGGCAAGTGCTAATTGCATAATCTGGTACCCCCATCTGGTAAGAGTATTACCACAGCATCATGAAGCTCCAACTGTGCAGAAGTCATTTGCAGGAACAACTGTACTCTAAAATGAGTTGGGCTTTAGAAATGCCCTATAGAAGTGTGTTTGTTGAAAAATTTGAGAAATGTGAACAATAAGTCAGAAGCAGGTTGTAACAGCAGAAATCTCCTGGTTCATTACTTTGTCATCTTAGTGAAACCTATTATCAAAGTGAGGGATTGGACATTGTTATAAACACCTTTTCAGGGCATAATATATATATAGGCAGATGAACGTATAGGCAGATGAGAGTGCTCAGTGGAGTCTCCATTTTGATAAATTGACCATTAACTGTAAAGTTTATAACTAATCCAGGGAGCCTCCTTTGAGATATCTTTTAACACTGAGCACATTTGCAAGCCAGGCTCTATGGCTGCCACAAACAAGGATTCTAGGTTTGGATTTTGATAAAAGACTACACACATGTTCCTGTGATTCTTTAGTAATTTCTATGAGGATGGAGAGGGTTGGAGCCATTTTGTAGCCCAGAAACATCTATTATTTCTCCATAAGAGCTACTGGCAGCATCTCCCAGCACAGTTTGCGTATTCAGACGAGACTTTAAAAGGTTGCTTTGTTTCTTTGAGTGAGCCAATCTGGAAGTCAGAACTGCTAGGGCAGTTGTAGAGACAGGTCTAAGTGCAAATGCACTCAAAACTGTTGGGATTTCAGCCATAGCTGTTCTTTTTAATCTGCTTAGTTCCCCAGTTGCAAAATAGAAAGCATTTCTTTGTTGTGTAGTTCTTTTTATCCTCGGAAAAGTAATATACTGTAATGTTGCTAAAAGGGATACTAGGCTTGTGTATAGCGCCATACCACACATATGAACGTGTGGACCTTTGTCATCTTGTGTTATTAATCTGTCATTCCTTATGGTCTGCACATATGTTTTATGCTATGCTTTTTAATGCACTTATGATTGGTGGAGTATTGAGGCATTACTGGCTACCTGGAAATTGACATCGCTAAAATTTTATCAAGCTATGTTTTAAAAAGTTTCCTAAAGCAGGTTTAACTAGGAGGAGCAGTAATTGTGACTTTCTATAGCAGTGCCTGTACAATGTCTTCTGTGGCTGGTGCCTACTTGCTTTCCAATCTGTTCACATTCTGAACTACTGTGAACAATTGCAGACTTCAAAGTTCATTGTCTCAGCAACAACTTGGCGAGTAAAAGTGGTGTTCTGCATTGCTGTAAAAAAATATAGAGATGCTTCTATGGGCCAGATCTTAAAACTCCCTTCTGATGAGCAAGGAATTCTGCGTTGAAGGCTGAAGTCTTTGTTCTGCTTGTACAAGACTCATTCCTTTGCCTAAGGGAGTTGTTGGTTTCAGTCTCTCTTTTATTACATGCTGTTTTCTTGAAATTGCAGTTGTACAAAATTTGGGTATCACTAGCTGGCACTATAAAGCACTTCCTGTAGTACAAGGTTTGATACTAAAAAACCTTGGGGACCCCTGAAACTAGCCATGGAGGCTGATAGATCTCTTTTGGCTGCATTTTTCCAAGAAAATAATGTTCAGGTGCTATATTGTAAGCCTTTTATAGTAGAGGTAGTATTGGTATAGTTGATGTTATTGATAAAAAATTAGTCTCCATTTCAATTTTAAATGTTGTGCCACAATGAAGAGGTTCTTTGTATGCTGTTCTTATCAGAGGGTCGCTCACAGGTCCTTGCCAGGCATATCTGACATTGAGGAGAAGTCAGTCTGGGTCTGAGTTGCATCAAATTTACCTGTAGAGAGATCTGATCTTAAAACTTAACAAAATCCAGACATGACTTCAGTTAAAGAGTAACATGTTCTCTTTCACCTTTTCATGCTAGACAAAATAGACTATTATTCAAAAAGGAGCAAATTGAAAGAAACTGAAGAGTTCTTTTAGCAGCCTATTCAAAGACTTATATAGGTCCATACTATCTGGCATTATGTATGTATATAAAGCAAATTAAAGCCAGGAAAGAGTTGTGAAACTGGCTGACCAGTAGGGCATATTCCATCTGTATAAGTTGGCATCAACTGTAAGGAAAATTCTCTTGTTTTCAAATGTTTTTTCGGCTTATGAAAATCTCATGTGATTCGATTTTTGTAGGAGGCATTTTAAATAGTACTATCAAAAATAAGCTATCTAAAGATTTTGTTCTACTGTTCATGAGAAGAGATTGGGATTTCCAGAGTCTTTCTTTTCCACAACAAACAGCTGTTAGAATGAAACTGAATTTCCCTGTCTGGAAAAGAAAATCTCTTCCTTTTATCTGTGCTTTAAGTTGGCTGGCTTTTGTTAAATGAGCCATAAGAACAAGGTTAGCCAGAAACTATTATGCAAGTGATGACTTGTTCAAGGATAGCCTGCCCCTCCTGCCCACATCCAGGGTTGGCTCACCCACTAGGCAAACTTGGCATTTGCCTAGAGCGCTGGGCCCTGGATGGGGCGGCCGGCCCTGGATGGGGTGCCGAACTGCACCTCCCCCCCCTGCCAAAAGCCCGTGTGCCATTGCCACTCACAGCCATGTGGTGTGTGGGGCGGGAAAGGGGCCGATGAAGGCGGGTAGCGCCTTTCCTCGCTCCTCCCCACTTCATTGTGCAGATGCCACCCTACCCCGGGAAGCAGCCTGCCCAGCAATTGTTGCTGGCAGTCAATGGGGGTAGGCGGCAGGCTCGCTCTCAGCGAGTCGCTTGCGGCTGGGGCTGTGCTCTGGCCCCGCCTTGCCACCTGGGCCCTGCTCCTGAGGCAGCGGGACGAGAGGAGGGATTGAGGGAGGAGGAGAAGGCGGGGCAGCGGCATTGTCGACTGGGGGTTTGGGTGGGACGCCCATGCCCTTCCTCTCTGTCTCTCCCGCCCACCCCCTCCGTGCACGCCTGGCTGCCGTGGGCATGAGAGGGCAATGGCCGAGTGCCGCAAAGTTGCGCACGCCCCCCAACTGTCACCCTGCTGGGCACGCAACCTCTTCCCACCGCCCCCCTGCCCACAAAAAAAAAGAAAACGGCCAGCCTGTCGAGGTTGGAGTGCTGCCCGGCGGAGCTCCGTGCGGGGAGGGGGCACAGCCAAGGTGGGCCAGAGGGAGAGCCGTGCAGGCTAGTGGGGACCCTGGAGGTTTCGGGCCGTCGGGGCTGGTGCGCAGGTGACCGCCCTGCTCGGGGCGGCCACGGCTCTTTTTCTGGGCGCTGGAGCCAGGGAGGCTGGCTGCCGCGCTCCAGAGGTCGCCAGCAGAAGGTGAGTCCAGGCGGCAGGGAGGCCACCTTGGCCGGGGGGGGGGCGGGAGAGAAGTTGGACTTCCTTCTCTCCAGGCCCCACCTGGAGGTTGGCAACCCCATAATTGGGTGCACGGGGGCAGAAGGTAGCCCCGCCTAGGGTGCAAAAAAGCCTTGGACTGGCCCTGCCCACATCCAGCTAGATATGGCTTAGATATCTCAGCTTCTTCAGAAGGAGTAATTTTTATAATGCAAGGTGACCTAAGAAGAGTTAGACCCACTGACTCCAGTGAACATAGAAATCCATCTAGTACCAGAAATCTATCAATCTCAGGAAGGCGAGTGAAGTGAAGGTGTTTGTGGGACATACAGATCTTAAACACTGTAAGAAGCCTTCCTGTAACTGTTGTACAGTAAGCAGGATAGGGGCAGTATTTCTAGCATTTAATTCAGTGGAGGGAAGGCTTGATAAATTATGTGCTGGTTGGAGGAAAAATACCCATAAAAATGAACATAGATTTTGCTTTCTTTCTCTGTGGTATTAGTTAAACCTAAACCTAAAAGGTTAATATGATCTTGGGGTGTATCAACAGAGGCATAACATCCAAATCACAAGATGTCATAGTCCCACTGTACACTGCATTGGTCAGGCTGCACCTGAAGGATTGTGCATGGTTCTGGAGTCCTCACTTCAAAAAGGATGTGGACAGAATAGAGCAGGTGCAGAGGAGAGTGACAAGGATGATCGGGGGCCTGGAGACCAAGCCCTATGAGGGACTTGGGAATGTTCAGTCTGGAGGAAGAGGAGGTTGAGGAGGGACATGATTGCTCTAAGTATTTGAGGGGCTGTCACTTAGAGGAGAGAACTCGCAATAATGGGTTTATATTAAGGGCGGGAAGGTGCTGGCTAGATATTAGGAAAAACTTTTTTACGGTAAGAGTTGTTCAGCTTTGGAATCCGCTAACTAGGGATGGCAGACTTTAAGAAGTGGCTGGACAAAAACTTGTCAGGGATGCTCCAGGCTGATCCTGCACTGAGCAAGGGGGTTGGACTAGATGGCCTGTACGGCGCCTTCCAACTCTGATTCTATGATTCTAAACATCCTGCATTAGCCAGTTGAGTTGGAAATACTTCTTTCAGTTATAATCTAGTATTTAGAGTTTCAGGTTGGCTTTACTCTCTGCACGTATGTTCTGTGTACGCAAGCATTTCCTGTAAATTGCAAAGAAGAGAGTTGCTTATGTGTAAAACCTGGAATATACCTAGCAAAGTT
>NW_015173187.1:229907-245981 GCF_001447785.1 Gekko japonicus | reverse complement strand
CCTACAGACATCAGAGCAATTAATGTTGATTTGAATGCCATCTTCATAAAAGCAACTTGGAAAACTGCAAAGCAGTGCCTGCATAAAAATTGTTTGTTCTTTTTTCGCAGAAATACCCCCAAAACTTAAGAAAAAAGGACATTCTGGACGAGAACAAAAGAAGGTAGGGTCTTCATTTTTGGAGATGAGATCTCCCATATGACAGATGTCTCTTTAGCATTAGGAAGATCTTTCAACACAGAAGCCTACTCCTTTGAGTTGAAGACACAAGAGCTGAACTTTGCTCTTTTCAACTTGAGAGGTTGAGCATATAAGAACATAAGAGACACCAATGTTGGATCAGGCCAACACTCTGTCACACAGTGTCCAAAAATACCAGGTGCCATCGGGAGGTCCACCAGTGGGGCCAGGACATTAGAAGCTCTCCCACTGTTGCCCCCCCCCCAAGCACCAAGAAGACAGAGCATCACTTGCCCCAGAGCCCCTATCTATACCTTGTGGCTAACAGCCACAGATGGACCTCTGCTCCATATGCCTATCTAATTCCCTTTTGAAGCTGTCCATGCTTGTAGCCGCCACCACTTCCTCTGGCAGTGAATTCCATGTGTTAATCACTCTTTGGGTGAAGAAGTACTTCCTTTTATCCGTTCTAACCTGACCGCTCAGCAATTTCATGGAGTGCCCACGAGTTCTTGTATTGTGAGAAAGGGAGAAAAGTACCTCTTTCTCTACCTGCTCTTTCCCATGCATAATCTTATAAACCTCAATTATGTCACCCCTCAGTCGTCATTTCTCCAAGCTAAAGAGCCCTAAGCGCTTTAACCTTTCCTCATAGGGAAAGTGTTCCAACCCTTTTATCATTCGAGTTGCCCTTTTCTGCACTTTTTCCAAAGCTATAATATCCTTTTAAAGGTGTGGTGACCAGAACTGCACACAGTATTCCAAATGAGGTTGCACCATACTGTCTCGACATTTTCAGTGAGTTATCTACTACAACTCCAAGATCTCTCTTTTGTTCAGTCTCTGCCAGTTCAGACCCCATCAATGTGTATTTATATTTAGGATTTTTGGCTCCAATGTGCATCACCTTGCACTTGGCCACATTGAACCCCATTTGCCATGCTGACACCCACTTGCCCATCCTTGACAGATTCCTTTGGAGTGCCTCACAATTCTCCCTGGTTTTCACCACCCTGAACAACTTCGTATCATCTGCAAATTTAGCCACTTCACTGCTTACTCCCAACTTCAAATCATTAATGAACAAGTTAAAAAGCATCAGACCGAGTACTGATCCCTGTGGTACCCCACTGCTTAAAGGAATCCTTTTTACCTTTTACAGCTTCCATTACTTTGTTTGTTAACCATGCAGGCTTTTTTCTTTACCTATTTGTGCCTTTCCTGACCTGCGGAATATATTTTTTCTGAGCTTCTAGGATCGTCGTTTTCAATAGTTCCCAAGCTTCCCCAGTGGTTTTGACCCTTTCTTTCCTTTCAGTTTCTTCCCCACATGTCCCCTCAAGAAGCATGATGTATCTAGATATGGTTCTTTCCAGTATCCTAGATATGATTATTTCCAGTTGAAAGTGGTGAAAAATAGAAAAGAATAATTCAAGGAAGAGAGGCTTTTACTACCAGAGATTTTCTCTCACGTAGTTGCCCTTAGAAATCCTGCTGCTGTTAAGTCCATAAAACTCTTCAGCTAGTTTTAGTCATTCATTTGCTGGCTGGGGGCGAAAGCTGAGCAATAAACTGTGCCTTTCCCCTCCGCTGTACTATTGTTTCCTGGAAGACTCCTTATATACATTTGCAACTCTTTGACTGCTGAAACCACTGTTGGTTATTTGGAGGGCCAGCACTGGTCGTTTGTTTTTTCTCTCTCATGAATTTTCCCAGCCCAAACCCAAGGTTCAGTGTTCTGTGATACTCTTGTCAAGGGAGAAGCTACACGCAAACATGTATAATGAAGTCCCAGTAGCCAGATGTATTATAATCAAAAGCCACTGTAGGAGAGCTTCCATGTGAGGAAAGAGGCACATAATCCCTTTTCCACTCACTGGTTTTCAACCTCTACACCCCAAGCTGCTGTGAAGATCCAGTTCAGTGTTCAACTCTGCAAATAGGTGACTGCCACCAGGGGATGGACAACAGTGTAGGATAAGAACTGTAGCAGAATACTGGGTGGGGAAAGGATGTTGTGGCATCCCTACCCTGCAAAAATTCCCCTTTCTCCAAAGATGCTCTTGTTTCCGGGACTTTGTGCATAGCCTGTAGCTTGTCACTTAGGATCGGGTTGCAAAAGATGCCCCTCCCAAAAAGTGTTCTGTTGACTTTTGTGATCCATTTCTTTCCTACAGCATCACCATCACCACCATCAACAGATGCAGCAGCAACAGCAGCAGCAGCAGCAGCAGCAGTTGCCACCCCAGCAGCTACCACCACCCCCACCACCTGTCCCTCAGCAAGTAGCACCTCCAATCAAGTCCTCTCCTCCAGCTTTTGTTCCAGCGCAGATCCCGGTTATGGAGCATCCACTCCCAGGGAACATGTTTGACACTATCTCACATTTCACTCAGCCGATGATGCATCTTGCTCAACCAGAAATGCCACCCCATCCCCCACAGCAGCCTGAACCCAGCACTCCTCCCCATTTGAATCAGCATACAGTGGTTTCCCCTCCAGGTGAGCAGACCTCAAGTCACTTGAATGGATCGTGACCTTTGGCTGTAGGGATGTTTGAGCTGCCAAGCCCCTTATAGATATGCAGGAGCTTCTTTTATTGGCCTGTTGGGCAGAGGGGATGCAATGTAGGGTCTCTGAATAAGTGTACAGTTGTGATCTTCATCATGGACTCTGTGCAGTCCCACACATGGGGTTGGGCACCAGCGCACGACCTCAGCGGAGAAACTTCTAGAGTTTGCCTCAGAATCCATTTGGCGGGCTCTCTTTCCGCTCTGGGGAGCGGACACGCACTGCACATGCCTGGAGCGGGGGAGAGAGCTGCCTCCCACTCAGTTCTTCTTCAACCGCCCTTGCGTTCACACCTCTTCTGCTTCGCCCTTCACTCGCCTCAGCTAAGTCTCTTGGCTTCTCTTTGGACCTTTGTATTCACTTAATTTCTTCTTCTGCTTATTTTTCCGGTCTCCTTTAAAAAAAAAATCTGTCAGTTTTCTCTCTTTTTCTCCCCCCCCCTCCAATCAGGAAGGTGTGTGTATGGGCCATACGCTGTTTTTTAAGGGGTGTCGCTGTTGCCCTGCCAAGCTTCCCTCTAACAACAGGCAGAATTTGTGTCTCCTCTGCCTTGGAGAACTTCACCGTGTCGAGAGCTGCCCTCACTGTGCCAAATTTACCAAGCAGGCCCGACGCAATCGAGCTACCCGTTTGAAGGCTATACTTCTGGAGGCTGCACTCCTTCCTACTATGTCCTCAGCAGCTTCCCATTCCTCTTTTGTCCCGCAAACGTCGTCAGACATGGGGACTCAGCTGAAGACTGAAAAAAATCACATAAATCTAAAAAGCCTGATGGTACTGACCCCTCAACCTTGAAGGCAAAACCGTTGAATTTGATCTCGACTCCTAAACTTGACCCTATTATAATTTCTGGATTATCGACATCCACTCTGGTGGTCAGCCCTTCGACTATGGTGGCTCGCAAGTCTGTGGACAGCCCTCCGAGCCTGACTCTGGTTCTATCTACCCAGACTGATCATATCATGCCGGGACAGCAAGCAGGCTCCCTACTATCTATGACTCCGTCATCTCAGTGTGTTTCCCCCTCTACCAAGAGGCCTGGTTCTACTGGTTCTACTGGTCAAGACTCCCAACCACCTATCCACATTTTGGATGACAGGGAGGATTTCCTGTGAAGTAGGTCCCCCTATGGGGGTTAGGGCGGTATATCAAGTCGAATGATAAATAAATAAATAAATAATATCAAACACTAGCCTTCTCCTGCCACATCAGCGCAGTGGAAGCATAAACCCTCAGACTCTAGACCTTCGGTACCTAAGCTTTCTCAGCAACAATACAACACCTTTATTGGCATATAAGACAATAAAATAAAACTTCATCAGGTAACATTACACCTGCCACATAAATTACCTGGAACTCCTAGCAATTCGGTTTGCAATTCAGTCCAGTCGTTCCAACCCTTAATCAAAGGGAGAGTGATCACTGTGCTATGGCCCTCAGCTATATCAATTAGCAGGGAGGTATGGTTTCCAGAAGCCTATGGCTGACATGTCTAGAATGGGGGACCTTCCTGTTGGCCATGCACCTCCCTGGAGTCCAAAATATGCAGACGGACCATGTAAGCTGGGGGGAAGCCGCTCTCCACGAGTGGGAGATCAACCGATCCTACTTGAACCCCGTATTCCACAAATGGGGGTTCCCGGAGGTAGACATATTCACTACATGGCAGAACCGAAAGTGCTGCTTGTTTTGCAGCAGGAGTTGGGGACCCTCTCTCCCTGGGGGACGGACCTCCTCCCGTGGAACACTTTGCTTTCTTATTCCCACCCCTACCCCTCATGACAAGGACAGTGAACAAACTCTTCAAGGACCTACCGAACAGTATCCTCATTACACCATGGTGGCCCAGGCAAGGGTGGTTTCCGGTGTTGTTAAAGCTCTCCCAGGGCCACTTGCACTATTTTCCTCCAGCGCTGGACCTCCTCCTCTCGGCGGGGGGAATGCATGTTCCATCACAATGTACCTCAGCTAAACCTGACGGCATGGAGGATTTTCCTCAGTCCTTCTCGGACAGAGTAACAGAGGTTATTCTTAACAGCAGGAAACCGTCCACCAGAAGATCCTATGCATATAAATGGGACAAATTTACTTGATTTCGTACACCCTCACCGTGCCCCCCGAGGTGAGAGGTCTCTTGGTGATTTTTGATTTCCTATTGTCGCTGGTTGACAAGGGACTGAGTCATTCATCAATACGTGTCTATCTGGCCACCATTATGGCTTATCACCATCCTGTAGATGGGTACTCAGTGTTTAACCACCCCTCACACCAAGCATTTCCTAAGGGGACTGGTACATATGCATCCTCCATATAAGCTGCCTATCCTGGCCTGGAATCTCCCTCTGGTGCTGTTAAAGCTGTTCGGTAAGCTGTTTGAGCCTATGGCCATGGGTGAACTCCGCCTCCTCATCTGGAAGATGGTGTTTCTGATAGCAATCACATCTGCACGCAGAGTGGGAGAACTGGTCACACTCTGGCATGGTCCACCTTATCCGCATTTCTCCACTGGCGGCATCACTTTGAGCCCCGACATTCACTTCCTGCCGAAGGTGGTGTCAAAGTTTCACCTCCACTCCAACATCTCGCTCCCAGATTTCTTCCCAGACCCGAAGGATGAACAGAAGAAGCTTCTCCAGTCCTTAGATGTTAAATGAGCTCTCTTATTATACCTGAAACAAACACAGCACTTTCAGAAGGATCCTCACCTTTTCCTCGCCTATGGCCAGCAGCAATGGGGCAACAAGGTCTCAGCTCAGAGTTGTTCGAAATAGATTATGGAGACAATCAAACTGTTATCTCCTCGAGAAACAGCCCTTACCAAAAGCCATTAGAGCATATTCCACAAGGGCTATGGCAACCTCCACTGTCTTCCTGAGGGGAGTCCCTCTACAGGACATTTGCAGAGCAGCAACATGGGTGACACCAAACATGTTCATTCGCCATTATGCTCTGAATGTCCAAGCCCACCATGGGGCCCCAGTGGGACAGTTGGTCTTTCGTGCAGCATTGGACTGAGTAGTTGACAGTGCCCACCTCCAGTAAGTTATAAGCTTGCTGCTCTCCCATAGATGTGATGCACAGAGACAACGAATAAGATGACCTTCGAGTGGCCATCTGTGCATTCACACTGCCTGCCTGGCCTTCCTCTCCACTGTTAGCCTTCTTGTGTTAGGGGGATTTCAGTGGTCAGAAGGAACTGGCAGGAGACCTGGGCCCCACTCCTATGGGCATGCAAGGTGGGGCCCCGGGTATGGCAAGGTGGGGCCCCGCGTATGCTTTGGGGGTGGAGCGCAGGGAAAAAGAGGCTTTGGGCTTGTTAAGTTACCAATGGGTCAGGCGCGGGCCGTCTATTCCATAGGTGTGAATGCACAGGTGACCACTCAAAGATCATCAGTTACAGATAAGCAACCTGTTTTTCCTTCATTCCTTCAATCTTCGATTCCTTCAGCTCCTTCTCATCCCCTCAGATGTCCTCCTCATGCTTCGCTGGTGGTTGACCCCTTTGTGGCATGCCCTTTCGGCATCTGGCTCTGGAGGTTCTTCTATCGACAGAGATGCTTCCCTCTGGTTGGGAAGCCCAGTGCAGGACCCTAACTGCAAGAGGAACCTGGTCTTGTTGAGAGCTGCTTCATATCAGCTGCTTGGAACTCATGGCAGTACACTGAGCCCTAAAATCATTTCTGTCCACGGTCTCGGGCAAGACTATTGAAGTGGCTTCAAAAAATATAGCCACTGTCCTCTATATAAACAAACAACACGGGACTGCTTCCACTGAGCTGTGCTGTCTCGCCATGCATCTATGGGACTGGTGCCTTCTCCACACGGTTGCCTTATCTGCTGTTCATGTTCCTGGTGTCCTCAATGTCGATGCAGACCTCCTCAGTCACTCTGTTGCATGGGAAATCGAATGGTCTCTTCGTCCGAAATACCTGGAGGCAGTTTTCCGGGAGTTCAGTCATCCGAAGATGGATGGCTTTGCAACATCGGACAATGCTCAGTGCCCCAGTACTTGGCTTGGGGTCGTCCGTCTCATCGGTCTCTAGGGGAGACTTTCCTACACAGGTGGACAGGCTGCCTATTATACTTCTTCCTTCCCTTTCCTCTAATCCGCAGGGTCATGCACAAGATTGTACAGATCACATGTCCTGCATTCTAATCACTCCATGATGGCTTTGTCAGGCATCGTTTCCTTACCTCCTTTGTCTATCCAGGCGAGTCTTTCAGCACCTGCCTCCAAAATCAGGTCTCCTCTCTTGGGATCGAGGCCGGGTTCTACATCACGATCCCGCCTTTTTCAAACTTACGGCATGGAGGATTCTGCAATAACCTTTCCTCCTGCTGTTGCTGAGGTATTATTGAATGCACAGAAAACGTCTACTCATCAGGCATATCAGGCAAAATGGTCTCGCTTTGCAGCCTATGCTTCAGACGACTCTTTCAACCCTTCCAAAGTGATTTTGGCTGATATTTTTTCCTACGTTGTGTCCCTAAAGAATTCTGGACTTACCTACTCCTCATTAAAAGTTCACCTTGCAGCCATTTCGGCCCATATTTCCTGGTCAAAGGATCCTCTGTTTTTTCCCCATCATCTAAGACCTTTTTGAAAGGTCTTCTGCACTTGTGTCCACCTCAGAAGCCAGCGGCACCGACATGGTCTCTTTCCCTCTTTCCCTGGTTCTTTCCCAACTGATGGGTTGTCCGTTTGAGCCTTTGGCTTCCTCAGATCTTTGTTTGCTTTCCTGAAAAACAGCATTTCTAGTGGTGATTACCATGGCTCACCAGGTTGGAGAACTAGCTGCCTTTCGGGCTGATGCTCCCTATACGGTTTTCCATAGAGATAAAGTTGTTCTACGGCCAGACCCTGCTTTCCTTCCCAAGGTGGTTTCCGCCTTTCATCTCTTAAAGTCCTCTACTCTTCCAGTTTTTTCCCCAAAACCCAGCTGATGCGGCTCAGAGAACGCTGCATTCACTAGATGTTTGTTGTGCTCTCTCCTTTTATCTCCATCGCACTAAACCATTTCTTCCCAAAGGCTGGTGAAGTGGGTGACTTCAATGATCGCGCTTTGCTACAAACTCGCAAAACAACCCTTACGTGCCTGTGTTACTGCTCAGTCCACCAGAGTGGTGTCGATGTCAACAGCCTTCTTGGCTAGTATCCTGCTGGAGGACGTCTGTGCGGCTGCCACATGTTCTTCATCATCGACCTTTGTGTCCCACTATGCACAGGACATTCGGGCTCAATGGGATGCCGTTTATGGCCAGATGGTGCTTCGATCCCTCTTCGCATGAGACTTCACCATTCTCAGATAGGACCTGTGTATTTTGACATTACAATTACATTTTGTTTTCATTATCTTTCTTCTCAGCTGCCAGCTCCCTCCTCCACCTGGTTCAGCTCTTCAGTCACCCATATGTGGGACTGCACAGAGACCACAACGAAGATAAACAGGTTGCTTACCTGTAGCTGATTATCTTCGAGTGGTCCTCTGTGCAGTACCACAATTCCGCCCGGCCTTCCCCACTGCTGGCATCTCTCGATCACTCACCTGAATATTTGTCAAGCCTTACTGGTAGCGCACGAAGGAACTGAGTAGGAGGCGGCTCTCCCCCGCTCCAGGCATCCGCAGTGTGTGTCTGTTCCCCAGAGTGGGAAGAGAGCCTGCCAAAAGGATTCTGAGGCAAGTTCTAGAAGTTTCTCTGCTGAGGTCATGCGCAGGCGCCCAACCCCCTGTGTGGGACTGCACAGAGGACCACTCAAAGATTATCAGTTACAGGTAAACCTGTTTTTCTGTGGGCTCTGTGTTTATTCCTTTGATGTTAGAATGGCAAAGCAATATTAGACACATTTCTGTGCATGTAGGGGCAATTCAGACTTTCAAGACATTCCTTTACACAGAGGTTGCCTGCTCTGCACCCACAAATGGCACTCCAGTCAAGGGCACCATTCATTTTAAGTCTCTCTTTCTTTGCCACAGTCTCTGACTGCTGTTTTTTCTTCCCTAGCTTTGCACAATGCTCTGCCTCAGCAGCCCTCCCGACCCAGCAATCGTGCTGCAGCGCTCCCCCCCAAACCCTCTCGGCCTCCAACAGTGTCACCAGCTCTGAACCAGCAGCCCATGCTCCCCCAGCCTCCGCTCCCCCAGCCTCCCCAGGTTCTGCTGGAGGATGAAGAGCCTCCTGCCCCTCACCACAACCTGCCCCTCAGCAACAGCCAGATGCAGCTATACCTACAGCAGCTGCAGAAAGCGCAGCCACAGACGTCTCTCCTCCCTTCAGTGAAGGTCCAGTCGCAGCCACAGCCACCCCTGCAGCCGCCTCCTCCTCATCCTCCAGTGCAGCAGTTGCAGCATCAGCCACAGCAGAGGCCAGTACATTTGCAGCCCATGCAGTACCCTTCCCACATCCCTCCACCTCAGCCACCTCCACAGCAGCATCTACCCCCGCAGCAGCAGCCACAGCCATCCCAGCAACCGTCAAAGCCCCAGCAAGTCATCCAACACCATCCGTCACCGCGGCACCACAAGCCGGACCCATATTCAGCCGGTGAGTAGGCTAACATGAACTGAGCATAACTTCATAAGGGGTAGAAGATCGGACTGCCTCTCTGGGTACTTCCCAAATCTGTCACAGCAAGTGAATGCTGAGTGAGTGGGTAACGATATCCGCCCTTTCATTAGCGGCTACACTGCTGTAAGACTCACAAAAATCTGTTGAGGTTTTGAATTGTGCTTGGCAAGCAGAAGCTAATTGAAGCCGGTGCAAGGAAGGGGGAAAGGGCTTTTAATTATATTTATTATAAATTAGATTTATGGATCATCCAATCCCTGAGTACTCAGGGCTCTGAGCGATAAACAACAATAAAAATACATATTGTAATAAAACAATTCCAACTATATAAATAAATTTGTTAAAAATAATTCTCAGATGGTGCTAATACATCAGATTTCAGACTGTCATCACCATGCAGGAGAGGTGGGAGGAAGCAGGGGGGGAAATGGGGGAGGGGAGTGTCAGCCATGATTGGTGCCCATTGCTATCCTCAACCAAAAGCCTGGCAGAACATCTCTGCCTGACAAGCCCTGCAGAACTGCATCAGGTCCCACAGGGATGTCATTTGGCAGAGAATTCCACCTGGTAGGAGCCAGGGCTCAAAAAGCCCTGGCTCTGATTGAGGACATCCTGATGTCTTTTGGGCCAGGGATCACCAATAAGTTGTTCTCAGCAGAGTGTAAAGCTCTTTGGGAGACATACCAGAGGAAGCAGTCCCAGAGATACATGAGTCCCAGATTGCCTTAAAGGTCAATATCAAAACCTTGAACCTGACTTGGTGCTCCACTGGCAGCCAGTGTAGTTGACACAGCACAGATTGAATATGTACTGTCAGTTACTTTCCCATCAGGACATGTGCTGCCGCATTCTGGATCAGCTGGTGTTTCTGGATCAGTCTCAAGGGCAGGCCAGCATAGAGGGAGTTACAGTAATCCAATCTGTAGGTGACTGTTGCGTGGATTATGGTGGCTAGGTCGAGGCGAGACAGGAAAGGGGCCAGTAGCTGCGCTTGGCACAGGTGAAAAAATGCCAGCTTGGCAACATTCATGATCTGGACCTCCATAGATAAGGAGGTATCCAATACCACACCCAAACTCCTGACAGTTTCACCAGTGCCAGTGGCACACCATCAAGAGTGGACATTCAGCCTCAGGACCTCTATCTTCAACGGATTCAGTTTCAGCCAGCTCTGCTGCAGCCATCCAACTATGGCCTCCAGACCCTTAGCACACTGTCCATCAACAGATACAGCTGGGTGACATCATCACATGGTGATGGCCCAGCCCAAACTCCACACCAGCTGGGAGAGAGGGCGTCTATAGATGTTAAATAACACAGGAGAGAGGATTGCCCCTTGGGAGAGCCCACACACCAAAGGGTGGTGGGGTGACTCTCTCTTAATCCCACCCTCTATTCCCAGCTGTGGAGAAATGAGGTAAGCCACTGTAAGGCTATCCTGCGAACTCCTACGTTGGCGAGGCAGTGGGCCAATGGTTCATAGTCGACCATATCGAATGCCGCTGTCAGGTCTAGTAGAAGAGGTCAAGGCTGAGCTCCACCCCCCTGACTTGTTCAGCCTCCCTTGGCTGGTTGCAGCTATTGCAAAGCTGCTGTTCAAAAAGCCCGGACTTGGGGAGAGGAGCGCACAGGCTGGAGAGAGTCCAGTTAGATGGGGCCTGGAGCAGAGCAGCAAGGCAGAGGCCTTTAAGGCTGGCTCTGCAAAGGCATTCCCACACCATTTGTTAAGTTTAATTTAATTAAACTGGCACCCTGGCACCCCCCGGCAAAATAATTCCTGGCTATAGGGCTGGAGCCATGCTAGTGCCTTTGAGTTGGGGGTGACTAGGCTTTCAGTCACTTTCAGAGGCCCTCCAGGTTTTTCTTTCACAATGATTCTTGTACAAAAGCTATTGTGTTTGGATCAGAGGGTGGGGTTCACTCATCACTACATGTAAGTATTGTATATGGTAAGGCAGAGTAACATGGCAATGGAGAACTAAGGAAGCTGAGTCTGGAATTGTTTGGGGGGGTTTCTTAAAGAAATGAAGCAAGCAAGGCTACCAAAGGGATTGAGGGATGCTTTTCAGACATATGTAGGAACATGGTAGAAGGCATCACCCACAAGCTGAGAAAGAAGCCCGTATTCAATAGCAAAATAAGAGCATGTGGGGGAAAGAGAAGGGAGATGAAGCTCTTGCAAAGTAGGGTCCAGATCATTGAAGCTGTTGTAACACACAGCTGGGATCAAGATACTTAGGCTTTAGCTAAGCCACATAGTGTTGCATATAAACAGTGTAACTCCTTCATTTAAGCTGTGTGTTCAGCCGGGTCTGCTCATGGCTTCATTTGAGTGAATTCCAACCAGGGTTTGAAGCGAAATGTTTCTCTTCGCCATTCATTGTATCTGTATGTATGACCTGGGACCCACATCTCTGAAGAACTGTCTCCTTCCATATGTCCCTGTGCACCAATTACAGTCTTCAGGCAGCCATTCTGATTGGCTATCCCACCACTTACGGTGGCCCATCCAGGATCAACTAGAGTCCAGGCTGTTTTCATTGTGGCTCCAACTCTGTGGAATAGGCTTCCTGAAGAGGTGCCCCCCCCCCCACTTTAGAGATCATTAGGAGGTGCTGCGGGGCCTCTCTATTTGCCAGGGGTTTCGAGGAAGTCTGAATAGGCAGGCATCTTTTAAAGAAGGGAAAGGGGAGGGATTTGGAGTTTGTTATTTTATTTTTGCTTTTCAACTGAAAATGTTTTTAACTATTATTGTAAGCTGCCTTGAACTGCGAGGAAAGGTAGGATATAAATTTTAATAAATAAATAAGAATTTAAAGTGCAAAGATACTCTTAAATTAGCATACCGGGTAGCAAACAGTGGAGAGCTCTGGTACAAATGCAGCCCAATTAGACCTCCTTCCACTGTAGCATGCTCTGGATAACATATCAGCTGCAGATCACAGGCTTAATTCTCCCAACTCAAAAGAGGACACCAAAAGCATTTATTCCAGCATGAGCTTTCACTGAGTCTAAGCCATCTTCCTCAGAGGCAGTGGCGATAAGGTCTGCCTTACGAGAGCTCATGCTGGAATAAATGTTGTTAGCCCTTAAGGTGCCACTAAACTTCGGCTTTGTGTTGCTAAAATAGCCTAACACAGCTACTCCTCTGGAATTATCCTCTACAAATGTTTGGTTAATACTTCTGGTTAAAGTACGGTGGGAAGCTAACTGACTGATGGTGAACTGTTCCAGGTCACTTGAGAGAAGCACCTTCCCCTCTCATGATGCATTCCCCACAGATGCCACCGTTCCAGGGGCTGCCACACCACTCTCCACCACAACCAAATGTCCAGCCAAAAAAACAGGTAAAGGAACATCGTAAAAGTGTAAAAGATTTCCCAGAGCTCACATCTCGGCCAGGCACCTTTCAAAGGGGGTGACAGCATGCTCCACTTTCGTAATAAAAAGCCATGCCTTTCTGGACCCTTGTGTTGGGTCTGGGGAAGTGGATAGACAGACAACCTTTATTGGCATGTAAGAGATAAGATTACGTTAAAATTTAAGAATGCATCAAAATTATGGCTGTCGAACAGCCAACAAAAAAAGAACTGATCAATTAATAGTTTCCCTGGTTTGAATTAAAGATTGAAGAAAACAAGCAACATTGAAAGTTATAGAAGCGTTTTGCCCAGAGAGTAGCAACTGGACCTTGATACTCTCAGGAAGATCACGCCATGTAAAAAGAAGGGTGTCCAGAAATTTTTCTCGAATCTTAGTATAAAATGGAAACGGATTCCATAGCACCCTGACTGCAGGGGCATTGTCAAAGTTCATAGGGGATTTTTTGACATCTTCCAGAGAAGATGGCCGATGGCAATACGTTAAATCTGGCTAACATAAATGCCCTTCTTTGATGGGGATCAGTTAGAGAACAAAAATAAGTAGCTGTCTGGCCCAGTGTCTGGGATAATCCCAGATGAACTGGGGAAAAGGTTTTCCTGGCTACCTCAGTCAGGCACTGAAATGGAATATCTAGAAGCCTGCATTTAATTGTATAAAATATTATAGAGGCAGATAATAAGTAAAGCGGGTCTAGAAGTATTCCGAAGGACCTCATTTGTTTTTGGACTTATTTCAGCCAATTAGGTTCATAATGATCTGTCAGCATTAAAAAGGTAAAGGAATTTGGGTCAGGATTAAACAGAAGGCGCAGCCAGAATTTGATGGTCAGAAGCCAGGCCCGAGTTTCCAGCAGCATCTGGCCGGTTTCAAGACAGATCACAGCATATGGGACACAATTAGGGAGTCCAAGGGTTTTCCGCAAAAAAAAAAGGATTGTAAACCCTCTGCTGATTGGTTAATTGCGCTTATCCAAATGGGAGTGCCATATAGAAATTGTGAACTATTTTGCATTGAAGACTTTTAAGGCCATTGGGACATATCTATTGCCTCTCAAATAGAAAAAGCAGGCGATGGTCTCAGCACTGTTTCTTGCTAGAGTAGTAGCACATTTTCAGTGAGTAGCCCAGCTCCTATTGTAGTAGAAATTGATCCTCTGGGTGAAATGGAGGAGGGCTGGTCTTACTCCAGGAAAGCTATGTGAGTAAGTTTTTTTTTTTTTTTGATGGCCTACCCTGGCAGGAACTGAGAGCAGCGTCTGTGGTTCAGTCACAGACTATGGTAAAAGAGGAGAAGATGCAGTCCCCAGTCATCCGAAATGAGACGTTTAGCCCAGCTTTGCGGCAGGACCCCCCCAAGCATCCAGAAAGTATCAAGCCACCTGCACATATCCAACAACGTGAGTAGCAACTGAGTAGTGTTGCTCAAGCATGTGTGTTTCTTGGTAGATTTGTCTACAGAAATTGGTGATGGGCAACTCCTACCTACTGATCAGTTTTGCATAGTTGTGGAAGATGTTCTTACAGTAATGACTGTTGTTTCAGGAACAGAATTGAAGCCAGTGGACAGTGGACGGCCTGTTATAAGACCCCCTGAGCAAAATGCCCCACCTGGAGTTCAGGACAAAGAAAGACAAAAGCAGGAACCAAAAACACCAGTTGCTCCTAAAAAGGTAAGAGTCCATTATAGCTAACACTAGGAAAGGTTTTAGTGGTCTGGTCTGAATTGTGTCACTCACATTGTGTAATATTTCCAGTGACAGTGGAAACCAGAATATAATATAATATAAATACCACCATCATAGAATCATAAAATGTTAGAGTTGGAAGGGACCTTGCAGGTCATCTAGCCCAACCCCCTGCACTCTGCAGGAGCGTAGCCGAAAGATAGCCCTACATACCTACAACATACCCGAAAGATGGTCGTCCAGCCTCCGCTTGAAAATGTCCAGCGAAGGAGCATCCACCACCTCCCGAGGCAGACTGTTCCACCTACATAGTTTGATAACCTACATAGGCCAACATGACCCAGACTAGTTATCTGCTGACTGTACTTTATACTACTGACGTTTTAGGTCGTGTTTTATACTTCTATTTATTTATTTTATCTAACTTCTGTTTTATCTGTTTAAAAATTTTATGTAAGCTGCCCGGAGCCTGCTTTGGCAGGGAGGGCGGGATATAAATCAAATAAATAAAAAAATAAAGTAAATAAGAACTTGAGCTCTGTGGCATCTAAGTCAGTGTTCTTCTGTTCCCTAAACATTCCATATACTTCTTCATTTTGCATTTTATCAGATTCTCTTACATTGCATTATAGCAAGTGCCTCAATAGTAATCTTCTTGTAGGTTACTGGAATATTAAATTTTGGCATGGTTTCTTAAATACAGTGGTCAGTATCAGACTGTACCAAACTGAATGGGTGGTGGCTGGACAACTTCAATCTGAAGCACATTGTTAGGGTCCTTTCCAGTTTGGTTTCAGGCTTGGTTGTGTAATGAAATGGTTGCCCTGGTGGATGGCCTGTAAAAGGAGGTAGCCAGAGGGAGTGCGGCTCTGTTGGTTCTCCTGGACCTCTTGATGGCTTTTGATATCATCTATAATGGTATCCTTCTGGATCTCATTTCTGGACTGGGACTGTGAGGCACTATTTTGCGGTGGTTCTGGTCCTGCCTGGAGAGTAGGTTTCAGAAGGTGGTGCCAGGAGACTGTTGCTCAGCCACTTGGCCTTTGGCCTGTGGAGTCCCACAACACTCCATCTTGCCCCCATGTGTTGTTGTCAGCTTTAATGGTTAAAAGTATAAGACCTCCAAGAGCTGAAGTTCTTGAGTCTTGGGGGTTTTGAATGGGGAAAAAAATTGGGATCTTCAGGTGTCTTTCCTTTCCTTTCCTTTAATCTGATTAAAGCTCCTTGACTAAAAGTCTTGAGCCATCACAAACCCTTTTTTCAGCTGCAGCATCTGGACACAATACTGAACCAATGGAAAAATCTAGCAACAGGTTAGGGAATCTGTCAGATAAAAGGAGTAAAACTAGCTTGTGATGAGACAAAGATGAAAAATTATCTAGGCACTGTGTTAAAACCTATTTCTAAGGCTAATATAAAGAGAACTCTCCAATAAAATATGTATTAAAGTACCAGTTTTCCCCTGAGAGCAATCACAAAGGCTTTCTTTTACCTGACTGACTAGCAAAGCACTGTGCTTGTCTCAGGCAGGTGCATCACAGCCATATATCCTTGGCTTGGACACAGACTTTCTTGTGTATTTAAACTTTGCGGCCTCTTTCTATGGCTATTTAAGGTCTAAGACCTCACTTTACTTTGAAAACTGAAACCAAACAGCATCGGTCCCCCAAAGCAAAGAGCCATTCCTG
>NW_015173187.1:203661-229824 GCF_001447785.1 Gekko japonicus | reverse complement strand
AGATTATGAACTGCTTTGAGACACATGAGGCCTGCTGGGTGGCCTTGGGCCAGTCACAGCTCTCTCAGAGCTCTCTCAGCCCAACCTGCCTCACAAGGTGACTGTTGTGGGGAGAGAAAGCAAAGGAGATTGTACTCCTTAAGGTAGAGAAAAGTGGGTTATTAAAAACCTTTTCGTTTTCGTTGTCTTCGTGACGACCACCCATTTGGAAATAGCTACCTGTGTTTATGAGGATGCCTGGCATGGAACCTGTCGACATTTTGTGGACCCTCCCATCATTTCATGATTGGCTTTTCCCCATTTGTAGTCTTTTGGTGATCGGCCCTGTTCTGTGGCAGCCATTTTGTGATTGGCCCTGTCTTTTGGCAGTCATTTTGTAGTGGTGCCCACTACCTTTTCTCAAAATCCCAGAAGTGTTTGCAGGGGTACAGAGATTGGGCATCCCTACTCTAGACCATTTGAGGCAATATACAGTCCTCAAAGTACCACAAATGTTTTTGAACAGGTCTTGAATGGTAGCAATGGACCATAGTTATTTCTGTCCTTAACTAGACGGAGTTAGCTGACAGGTCCCTCTTTACAGCCGTATTTTAATGCCTATGACCTGCATGTGCGGTTTTGACTTCCTGTGCAAACTGTGTTACATTTTCAGTGCTGAGGCCATACTTTTTCTCGCAAGAAACCTGAGCAATCCACAAAGAAAAGGAAAAAAAACAGTGCTGTATGGTGACAATTCACATTTACCGTGATGGTTACAGAAACTTCTCTACTGTGTTTTGATAATACCCTTTTTTCTCTCCACAGGATTTAAAAATAAAGAACATGGGCTCCTGGGCCAGCTTAGTGCAGAAGCATCCCACTGCACCATCCTCTACGGTAAAGGCTAGTAGTGACAGCTTTGAACAGTTCAAGAGGGCAGCCCGGGAAAAAGAAGAGCGTGAGAAGGCCTTGAAAGCTCAGGCAGAACAAGCGGAGAAAGAGAAGGAGAGGCAGAGGCGGGAGCAGGAGAGAATGAGGTGAGAGGCATCTGCCTACCTGGAGTGTAGGCTCTGCTCTGCTTACATGGTGCTTTGCTTCCTACATGGATAGACTCTGTCTTGCTGTTTTAAGTGGAGGTGTTCAAGCAGCAGAGTAAAAGTCTGTTATTTGCAGTTGGAAAGGCTCTGTCCTAGAAGATCTGCAGCTAACCTATTCACCTGGAAATAAGGGGCATGCCTATGTTATGGCTTCTCTAGAACACTGGTGTTAGCTTGTGCAGAACTAGACATTTGTTCATGTGGCCTATCTGACGGTAAGAGATTTGATGAACTGGTGCTTCTATGGGAGAATTCCCTGACCATCCATTTTGTCCTTTTTAAAAAAAAATCACCAGCTTTCAGTGGGAGGGAGAATTGGCAGTAGGGAGGCAAAGTAGAATCCACTGATCTTCTTCGTGGTCCCATGGATTATGCACCTGTGCTGATACGAATAGGTGGTATGCAAAGCTCACAAAGGGATTTTCGCGCCTCTCTCCCTGGCATGCGCGGGAACCCCACTGCGCATGCCCAAGGAGGAGGGGCGCGGACATCCCGCCAGTTCTCTTCTGACCGCCACACTGTTAACAGCTTGTTTTCTGCCAGTCGGTGAAGAAGCGTTTTTTCCTCTCGCAAGGGATTATTGAAATCGTACTTTTTTCACTTCCAGCGTTTATTTTATTTTGTTCTTTAGAAATATATATTTTTAAAATGGACTTTTTGTGGAGGGTTGCCGCTGCCTCAGGTGGTTTCCCGCCTCCCCTCCCCCCCGAGGTAAAATTGATGTTACCTCATCGAAGGACTTTTTTCTCTTGGGCCATTCTACTCTTTTATGGCCAAGAGAGGGGGCTGTTTCAAACTGTGTGTTGGCTGTGGCAGCAAACTTGCCCCTCATGACGACCACACACTCTGCATTATTTGCCTTGGGGAGACTCATCGCCCAGATGCTTGCCGCCATTGTGCGAAATTCTCAAACCATACTCGCAAGAACAGGGCCGCGAGGCTTCAAGTAGCACTTTGGGAATTAGCATTGACCCCCGTACCTGTGGGAGATATGTCAGCCGAGACTCCTTCGATCTCCCAACCAACGCTGACCATGTCAACATTGGGAGGTACCTCAGCACCAAATCCCCCACACCGTGCAAAGTCAGCATCGGACGGGGGACAGTCTTCTAAGCACTTGGAGTCAAACGAGGCCTCTTCCGCCTCTGCGCTGTCCAGAAAGAAGAAAAAAGAGAAGCACGAGAAAGCTAAGAAGAAAAAAGAGAAGCACGAGAAATACCTCACCGGCACTGTGCATAAGTCTCAGAATCTGAGCGGCGAGAAAGTGCAAACAGGCTCTGCATTATCCCCTCTTCAGCAGGCAGAACCCAATGTCATTGATACTCCAGTACCGGAGCTGCCTACGATGGAGTTGTTGGACTCACCCATCCGGCACCTGAACCCCCCAGTATTGGAGGCTCCTGTCGACTCCGGACCAATTTTGGCCTCGCCGTTCAAAGTCGAGGAAATGGTCCTGCGTCGGCCTCAAAGAGATCATTCCCAGTCGATGATTTCCTGGCTCCTTTACACATGGAACAACAACTTTATGTATATGTTTCCCCCCTCTGCCACTGTTGCTGAGGATGGTCCAAAGGCTCATGAGGGTCCATACGAGGTGCATCCTGATCGCCCCCTGGTGGCTGAGGCAACCTTGGTTCGCCAATCTCCTCACTAGCCAAGGCACGCCATCCCATCCCACAGGTGCCAGTTCTGCTCCTGGCGGAGGGAGGAGCTCTGCTATTCCATGAGGTATACAAGCTCAAGCTAACAGCTAATCTCGTGGACACTTAACATTCTCTGACAGAATCACCACTGTGCTACTCAATGCCAGGAAAGATTCTACGCAACATTCCTACAGTGGGAAGTGGACTCGCCTCTTGGCCTCCATACAACCCTCTGACGTGCCCCCGGCTTCTGTCAGGATTGACCAGGTCTTAGATTTTCTGCTCTCACTAGCAGAGAAGGGGCTCTCACACTCCTCAATCAGAGTGTATTTGTCGGCTATCGCTGCCTACCATCCGGGCTTCGACGGCTTTTTCGTTTTTTTCTCACCCGGTCTCAAAGAGATTTATAAAAGGTCTCCTCCATTTGTATCCACCGATCCGTTCACCGGTACCCTTGTGGGATTTACTGCTGGTGCTCCGCCATCTCATGGGGCGGCCCTTTGAGCCCATGGCAACTTGCAAGCTAAAGTATGCAGCATGGAAAACTGCCTTTCTCGTCGCCTTCACCTCAGCCAGGAGGGTGGGCGAACTCATGGCCCTGCGTCATGACCCACCTTTCCTTGTTTTCCAACCGGACGGTGTGAGACTGGTGCCTGACATATCCTTTCTGCCTACGGTTGTCTCCGAATTTCACCTAGCCTCGGAGATCTTATCGCCTAATTTTTTCCCTAACCCGGAAGATGGACAACAGCGACTTCTCCACACTCTAGATATTAGGAGAGTGCTACTTTTTTACTTAAATAGGACACGTTCAAGTAGGAGGGACAATCATTTATTTGTCTCCTACTCCAGTCACTCCGCAGGGATAAAGGTCTCAGCACAACGTCTCTCCAAATGGAGTGTCGAGACTATTAAGCTGTGCTACCTGCTGGCTAAGCGCCCATTACCTTTGCCTGTGCGAGCACACTCCACAATATCCGTGGCTACATCTACAGCCTTCTTGAGGGGTGCTTCCCTGTCAGCGGTCTGTGGGGCTGCGACATGGTCTTCTTGGAACACCTTAATCAAGCACTACGCTGTTGATGTTCGTGAACGCCACAGAGTGGACCGTGGTCGTCTAGTCCTTTCGTCGGCAGAGCATTGAATTTGCGACAGCTCCCACCTCCAGGTGAGCCACTGCTTTTCAATCTCCCATGGGTGTGATGCACAGAGACCACGAAGAAGATAAACAGATTGCTTACCTGCAACTGATGATCTTCGAGTGGTCATCTGTGCAGTCACACCACCTGCCCGGCCTTCCCAACTGCTGTCGCTTCAGTACTTTTCTCTGGTTATTGACATGACAGTGGTCAGAAGGAACTGGCGGGATGTCCGTGCCCCATCTCCTTGGGCATACACAGTGGGGTTCCTACGCATGCCTGGGAGAGAGGCGCGAAAATCCCTTTGTGAGCTTTGCATACCACCAATTCAGATCAGCGCAGGTGCATAGTCCCATGGGTGTGACTGCACAGATGACCACTCAAAGATCATCAGTTACAGGTAAGCAACCTGTGTTTTTTTTTAATGTGGGATGCTGCAGTTGACATTGGAAAGCTACAATTAGTAATACTAGAACCTTCACTGTAAAGTCATGTACCAGCGAAAACACAGTGTGGTTGTTAGCCCAGCAGCAGCAAACCAATGACATAATGATTTTGTGGAGTTGCCAGTGCAGATCTGCTCTAAGCTATGTGGGACATGGAATCCCCCCTTTTTTGACTGTTCTGTATTTTAATAAGGTGTCCCTATAATATAATAACCAGCAGTGCCTCCAAATCAGTACTAGAGGTCTGCACTTCGTATAAAGTGAATTGAAAAAATACCCAGTAAATACATTAGTATTTATTAGGCGTTTTCTCAACCGATTACCAAGTGGGTAACTGATTTGGCTATCCGAAAATGGCCGCCCCCAAAAATCCTGAAAATATTTGGGATTTTTCGGGACCACCAGATAGTCGCACTTAAAGGGCACTCGCAACCTGCAAAAGGCATGTAAAGGGACCACTGGAAACAATGGACGATGGGGATGGCTCTGTTGCGCACTGTGGTTTAAAACAGGCTGCTTAGCAGAGCCCCAGCAGAGCCTGCGGGGAGAACTCTCCCCACAGGATCAGCTTCTGGGCAGGCTCTTTTGGGCAGTCCAGTCTAAACCGGGCTGCCCAGCAGAGCCTGCAGAGAGAAGGCTTGGCTGGGGCTGGCTCCTCTCTGCAGCTTGGTTGAAACTGAGCTGCAAAGAGGAGCCAGCCCAGGATTGGCTGGGGTGGCAGGAACTGACAGCTCCGTACACCTTGGCTGGGGCTCGGTTTCAGGTTTGGCCAGGGTGGGGTGAAGCTCTCAGCTCCCAGTGCCCCAGCTTATCCTCTTGGTTTTTTCTCTTCTCGGGTTCATTGAACCCGAAAAAAATCAGAAATCCCAAATATTTCCCAAATCCAAATACCATATTGGGAAATATTGATATTTTTCAGGTTCAATATACCCAAACCCAAAACATGCTTTTTTTTCTTCTTTTTTTTGGCACACTCCTAATCTGTACCCAGTTTTCGGGTGATGTGGGCGATTTCACTGATGTGCTGTTGAAGGGATACAAGGAACTGTCTTGTTCTGATGGTGCTTCTTGTCTTGGTGGACAGGAGTCGTGAAGACGAGGAGGCACTGGAGCAGGCTCGCCGAGCTCATGAAGACATCCGGCGGCGTCAGGAGCAGCAGCAACAGCATCATCAACAGCCGCCGCCGCAGCCACCGCCAGTGCCAGCTGCAGCCCCTGCTCCGCAAGCACAGAGCTCTCAGTCACAGTCTTCTCAGTCCATGCTGGACCAACAGAGAGAGATGGCCAGAAAACGAGAGCAGGAACGAAGGCGGAGGGAGGCAGTAAGTGAGAGGGCAAAGCTGCTTTTGGGGTGCGGAAGAAGGAGGGAGATGTCTGGATCACAAAGGACTCAACAGAAGCTCACTTGGCTGGCAAATTGGTCTGAGTCAGAGCATCACTTGAATTTGGTCCCCATACACCAGATGAGAAGCATTTGAGGTTCCCTGGTTGTGGTTGTTGTTATTTACATTTCTATTCTGGCCAAGGCTGGCTCAGGGCTGCTTACATAAAACAGCCTATAATTTTATAATACACATAAAATAAATTACAATACTCATAAAAGAGTAACAACAACAAATGAAACAATTAGACAATTCTAAAACCATTTAGCTATAAATATAGTAAAGTGCTAGTATGAGTAATTGCAGTATCTCACAGCAGTAGTTGTCACACAGTTTCCCTCACTTCGCAGTCGGCTCTATGGTCTTCTTGGGTGGCTGGCTCAGGCTATAGGAAGAGACAAAGCCAAGTCTTGAACAAGGGAAGAGCCACCACTGTGAAGCACGACACATGGCCCTGGGAGAGCTTTCCTAGAAATAATGGTGTAGTGGCCTATTCACAGAACGTTTTTTTCTTACATTTTTCTAGCTCTCTTGGCCCTTCTCCTGAACCTCTGTGTCTTCCCTCTTTTTCCTCTGCTTCTTCCTGCCTTTCTTTTTTAAATGTATTCTTTGCATGTAGGCACCCAAAGTCTGCTTTCTGCAAGGGCATAGAAACATTCTCCATACAGTCACTGAAGTTTAAGCAGATCCTTCTGCCATACTCTGTGAACTGACCTTTCCCACATTAGCGCACTCCCATACACAACCAGCTCCCCTCTGCCCTGTGCCATGGGCTACTCCTGGCTCCCTCCCCTGTCTCTTCTTCTCTTTTGTCTCATCTTCACCTTCTCTCTGTACCTCTGTCTGCACATTCACCTCAGCATCCCGTGGCTTTCCCAGTTTTCTTTCACCTTCTGCCCCTTTCGTCTGAGTGTATTAAGGTACAGAAGAGAGTCTTGTAACTCAGAATTATGAAAAGCAATTTCTGGTTAAGGAAGCCTGCTGTGATTTCCTTAACAGAGCCCCACAGTCATTCTTGTGATTGACTTGAGAATCCAGCCTGCCCTCTTGTGGAAGGGCCAGTGAGCCCAGCCAAGGAGGCCACTGGTTGATCCTGCCAGGCCAGGACGAGAGATACAATGGAAGCTTTCTTTTTCTGACTGTTCGTTATATGAATATATGACCTCCAAATTCAGATGACTGTTACCTTCTTTTCTCTCCTCCAGATGGCAGCTACTATCGACATGAATTTCCAGAGTGATTTGTTGGCAATATTTGAAGAGAATCTTTTCTAATAGCACCTGGTTTTCTTCACTTGACTCTTAATTTCCCGGTAAATCTTTGACTCTCCCATTGTGTCGTTGGCGGCTGGGAGGAGAGCATTCCTGCAGCCTTCTGCATGTATGACAGTTGCGGCCTCAGAAGAATCAGCAGAGTCTGCCTTACAATTTGACTTTCTTCCCCACTTCCCCACCTCACTGAAGAAAGAGAGACCAAGACGCAAGGCAACTTTGTACGAGGTTTTGAGTCGGTGGACGTGCAGTTGCTGGGAAGGGTGCCCCTGATCACTTGATATTCTCTATGCCAAACTTACTTGCAGTATATCCAGGATTTTATGCTGTTCACCCCTTTTCTATTCATGAGTTCTGAGTTGCAGAATGTCTGTGACCCTACAATGCTTTGTGCCGGCAGCACAAGACACTCTGTATTAAGAGGCTGTGTACACGAAGACCCTGCCTGGGCTTCAGCAGGGAAGACACACAAGCTGTTTCTGGTCCTTTTGTCACTGGCTTTACCTTTAACTAAACTTCCCACAAGCCTTTAGCTGGGAGCCATTCTCTGTAAGTGTTCGCTTGTGAAAAGGGAATAATTTAGTGGAGGTGTCAAGTGTAACTGGCCATTTGAGTGAGGTTTTTCTGTTTTAGCATTGTGTGGAGGTCCAAGAACCTGAGCTAGACTACCAACCAAAGTCGGTTTCTTTTAATCTGTTTATTTTCCTCCAGACAAATTGACACTGCTCAACTCTTGAGTAGGTATTTGTGTCTCTTCATTGCAGAGTGGAGTGGAGTGGGGAAAACATTAGCACCAGGGGAAGCTCCCACCCTGTCAATAGTGTTTGACTGTGGCTGTATTGTATAGTGAATATAGTTGGCATATATTCGTTTGAGTTCTAACTGGTGAGCCCACCAAACTCTGTAAAGACACTGCTTATATTTTGCTCAGTTCCAAACTTTTAGTCTATATTTTTAACTGTAATACCAGAAAGCTACGTTTTGGGTTTTTAAATGTCATGATGTCTGTTATAATTAGTTTTTATACAGCACAGGAGCAGCTCACAGGAGGGCAGGTGGTGGGAGTGGACTTGGGTCAGAAGGACAGAAGCCCTGCTCCTGCTGCCTTCAGTTGAGTCTTCTCTCACACACTTAGCAGTGATCATTTCCCCAGCACCTTTAGTGTGTTCTTTTCATTTTATTCTTTGAATTGTTCCAATTTTATGTGCCATAAATACCCACTATACAGTACAATACTGATGTGTCAGTATTGGCCAAGCTCTGGAGTAATTAATTGGTTTTACTTTAATATGGTGAATATGCATTTGGTCTGTACTGATCATGGAATAAACTCATCTCTTTTTTTTTAAAGCTGGTGTCGTACTGACATTTCTTTTAAATCCTGCTTGCAGTAAAAAGGGAGTAAGAACTCAAAGAACAGTTTGCTCCCTCTCACCTGTCTTGTTCCAGCAGAGAAGAGAGGAAATCTCCAGCCACAGGGTTTCCATCTTGTCACCAACCTAGGGGAGGTTCACCCTACAAGCAGCAATAAAAGAGCAGCAGAATTCCATAGTACCTATCCTGAGACAAAGGATCAAACAAGTTGGTGCCTTCTCAGCAAAGACTGGCCCAGAGGGCAACTTGCACCATGGCTGGTTAAACTCTGCAGTTCTAAACCAAAAGTAAGGGCAGAGCACCCTGTGACTTTTCTCAGTGACTTCCTCTTCCTATGGCGGACATGTTTCAGAGAGAGCATGGTGCTGTTTCTAGAAGCAAGAACTGGTTCATTTCTGGAGTGAGAAAGAGGAAGGATTTGCCCTTCGTCTTGTGAGTCGTGACCCACCATGTCTGCATCAAAATCCATCCTTATCAAACTAGCTGCCTGAGAGTTGCTAGGTTAGCAGTGTCTCAACTGGATGCAGCTGCAACTTTCCCTAAGAGGATCCTGTAAAAACAGAGGGGGGAAAGGCCTGTGTATCACCTTTCTGTGCTTTTTGTCAACAGATGGTATTAGAGGAGCTGTGGGCCACAGGGTTTGGCAGTGCAGACTTGCAAAACTGCCTTTGCTTTTCCTCTTCTCTTGGCAAAATGCAACTGTATTAGTGGATTCTGCCCTTGGCTTGGTTGGTGGGGCTGGGCAAGCAAATGAGCACTGTGATTCAGTGTACTTGTTCCTGTTGGCTCAGACTTCCCTGGCTAGCTGCCGCAGAGGATGCTTTCACTCTGCATGTGAACACATCAGCCAGCCACACTTGTGCACATTCAGCTAGAGAGAGATCCCTGTTTTCTCTGTAATCAGATTTTGGAAAGACCACTCACAACCTGCAATCATCTCTTCCCTTGGCTCACTTGAGGTTAGAACACAGATTCTGAAAAGAATCTGCCCACCCAACTTGATTATAGTAGGCCCAGTTTGGAGATAAACTGAGCCACGTAAAGTATGAGCTATACCGGGCATATGTTATAAAAAGGGCAGAAAGTCTGGGCAAAAAGGACTATACTCTTCCCATTCCTTGTGTACATACCCTTCGTGTCCTGAGGGTTGTGGAAAGGGGACATATGGAGATAGTTCTCTACTGTCTGTTAGTAGTACGCACCCTTGCATTTTTCAGTCTTCTTTGCATCATTCTCCGCTCTTCTTGCAGCAGGTATGTAATTCAGCTTGCTGCACAGCACCAAGACCAGACTATGGACTATGCCAGTTGATGTGGCAGGCCACCTTTTGACTCTAGATTCAGCCTTTCATTGTGCAGTTAGATATCTATGCCCTTGGTCATATATCCCCATTAGTAACTGCACTAGCCATGCACTGACAGGAGATGGATTCAATTTAAGGGTCAGATTTTTTGGCATTCTTTTGAGCAGCTGGCCTTCGTACTGAATTTATACCTTAAGGTGCCTTTTCAACTCTGTGTTGTTAGAAGACCTCTGTGCATTTCTACACAGAGAGCCAGATGGCTGGGTACTTTGAGGCAGTGAAGGAGGTGGAGGGAGGAGTGATGAACCCAAGAGAGCTTGGTTGTCACCTGCCCTCCCCCCCAAAAAAAAAAAAGTGTATGCAAGTGTTTAATGAGGCTTTCTTTCTACTTCTAAGAGTTACTGAATCTAATAAAATCTTGCTGTGCTTTCATATTCTTCCTGCTTGGCACCAGTCTTAAGAGGGTCAAGAGTACTTGCGCTTCATTTGAATCAGGAAGGGCATATAATTGTTAGCTGAGGCCAATAATTGCCCTTAGCTTTAAAATACAATGGTGCCGTCTGAAGACTGTTGGGTTCCTGAGGGTGGCACTCAGGCCTTGAGGCACTGTACGCTTAGGAACATGACCCTGCTCTTTTAGGACCAATGGAGAGGTAGCTGCAGTCTGCTCAACTGTACACAAAACTAGCTTCCGCCCTTTAACTGCTGGTGTGTGTGTGTGGCCTTATCACCCCTAGAATTCATGAAACGTTGGAGCTCCAGCTCACACAGATTCTTTGTAGCAGGCTGAGTTGATGGACTAGCCTTAGGTTTTAAATGGTATCCCAGGAATTGCCAAGAAAAAAGGGGGCTCACATATCCTCATGGCTGTAGCTCAGACATGAGTGGAAAGAGTCCTTTGCCTCCCCTTCTCTTCCCTGTGCCACTGGCACATCCTCCTTACCACAGCTTCATAAAAACTGGCCTTAATCTTCTCTTCTTGGTTTTCTGTGCAGATCTATTAAGGGAAAGTAGAGGCTTTGGCCTCTCCTCTGAACACGTTTCTGATCCTTCCAATCCCATCACCAGTCTTTTCTCACAGTATTCCTTGCTCCTAAGATCACCCCCCCCCTTTTACGAAGCACTTTGGATGATTATCTCCCTCCTTTAATTTTAAGCTCAGGGTTTTTGGGGTACTTTCAGTGCACATCTGCTGTACAAGTTGATCACACATGAAGTCATCACAGTTGTACACACTGACAAAAAAATAAAGGCATAACAAAATGGAGATGCTGGAACTTCTACCAAGAGAGCACCCTCGGTTGTACAGTTTAAAAATATATATAATTTATATGTATGCAAAGAACAATTCCCCCCTGTATTTGGGCACTAGTGCAGTTCGTCCTTTTTTTTAATGTTTAGCCCTCTTGCATTTGCCATATGCCAAACCTTTCTTGTCAGTACTTGAGAGTTCCATGTAGCGGTAGAGTTTTTTAGATTGGTGGCTTACACAACTGTCCTGTTCCTCTTCACCAGTCCCCTCTTCTGCTCATGTCTATCTTTTGCAAACTTCTTGAAATGTTTACAGGCTTGCACCTATATTGTTTTGTTTTGTTGTTGTTAAGCTGTACTTGGGCTTTTATTTTTATGCATTTCTGAATGATGAACATAGAGTGGTATTGTAAGCTGGAGAAATGATTTCGTTGGGGGGGGGTTTCCTGTCAAAGGGTTGTTTTTTTTCCTTTTTCTTTTTTTGCTATTCTTGTGTTTTATTTTTCTGTTTTTACAAAATGTTTCTGTGTTTATAATTTGGTTGTTATTCAGACTGAGACATATTTAATTTTTCCTTCTCCCCCCCCCCCCACGTATGATTTTAACAGTTACAAACATTAGATGTAGGAGTCTGGTCTAAATGATGTAATCTTGGTTATTTCCCCCCCTTCTTCAGTCCTGTACAATCCCACTGTACTTAATGCACGGAACGCTTGGCAAATAATTATGTCAGTGAATTTGAAACTTGTATTAAACACTTTAGACATTTGTAGAAGGGAATTCATAGAGTTTTCACTTATATACTAAAGGTTTTTTGTGCAGTTCTCATTGCAAAAATAAACATTTGTACTGAATATATGAAGTAAACTTATTTTTATGTTTAATCTTTCACTCTCGTGTAGTGAAGGATAGCTAGGGCTCAGTGGAATTAGGGGGATCCATCACATCAACAGGGTCAACCCTCCCTCTGACACATTTATACTGTATTCCTAAACAGAATTACACCTAAGGCCACTGACTTCAATACATTTAGAAGGGTACCTTATTTTTACATTTACTGCGGGACCTTATGCAGTTTAATTATACATTTACTGCGGGACCTTATGCAGTTTCGCAGGGCCTGCAAGACGGAGCTCTTCCGCCAGGCTGCCACCACCACCAGTGGTGGCAATACCATCGGGATTAGGAAGTGCCATTGGACGCTCAGCCATAAATTGCGTGGCATTGACAACGTGGGATTGGCATGAACGATCCACTGGACAGGGGTACCCCAATGGGGCTGATTTGAAGATGCCATTATAACCACTCAAGACCATCTTGTTCACAGAAAGCACTTTATTATTGTTATTATTCATGATTTTATTGTCTTATTGGGTTTTATGCATGGGCTCTTGCCCCTTGTAAGCCGCCCTGAGCCCGCTTGCGGAGAGGGTGGAGTAAAAATGCCTAAATAAAATAAAAAATAAATAAATATAATACTGTTTAGGGTTGCACTGTTAGTATCTTAGAAATATTTTTTGTAATCCTGAAGTTCATTTTCCCTGTCTACTGAAATTCCCATTGCTTCAACAATTTTTTAAAACTATTTTTGGCTCCTCACCTTCCCTTTTCAGTTTTGCCCCATGCAAGAAGCTACAATGTGTACTAAAAATTAGAGGTGAACAATCAAAATGTACATTCTCCAAACAGTGCTGAAATCAAGATGTTGATGTCAGCAGCTATGTATCACCAAGTGATAACTACATTCCCACCTGCTGAATCACTGTGAAGCTAGTAGGTACAATGTCTGCTGCTAGATTACAAAGTAAGTAATTTGGTGATTGGTTTAATATAGTCTAACTCTTCTGGTGCCATAAAACCCATAGCCTACCTAAAACTCATCCATCCTACCAGCTTAACTATCACAGCTTAAAGCCGGTCCAAACAAAAAGCTTCATCTGGAGCACTTCTGAAGGCTATGTTGGATCTAAAGGGGTAAAGGAGTTTTCCACTCTCAAGGCTGTTCTTTCCATGTAAACCTTGCAGGCAGATGGAGATCTAAAGCCAGCAGTATCAGCTGAAACTGAACACCACACTCTGAATTTGAGAAGGAGGCTTGCACATCATAAAACATGCACAAGTCTTGAGCTTTGTAACCAAAACCTACATCTTGAATTCTGCCCCAAAAGACACCAAATTGAGATGCTGAAATGCACATTGACCAGGAGATGGGTTACTGACATTCTTCTCGGTCTGAGGCTTCTCAACAGCCAACGGAGGTGTTCCTATTGCTGGGAAGATGAATAAGAAAGTCACTGTAAATCAACTTGTGCGCTGCGGAGTGCCTTGGAAATAATTAACACTTGATGTTGTGACAACCAGTGTAGCTAAATTAGTGCCTGGCTGATTAAAGAGGGTCAAACAAACTGAAAATAAATGTTGACTCTTGCTAGTACACATCACTAGTGTACAGTCCATACCATTTTGCAGTACAGAGGCTTTGTTATGGCCTACGTTAGCCAAAATACAGATGTGAAAAGGGATCAAATAAGTTGCAGTAGTATCTACAAAAATAACTGTGGAAGGAAAAATTATTTTAAAAGTTCAGACCTCTATTCTGTATGTATGATCATTCCAGTTCACAATGGTATAAAGCTCCTCAGATGGCCACTTTGCAACAGTGCTCTAAAAAACTAGATATTTTTTTGCTCTTAATCCCATTTTACAGTACGTGTTTTTTCAGTTAAGAGGAGAAGGCGGGAGTCAGCAAGAGTGCTCACTTCTCCCAAGCCTATAGGAGAACCAACACAGTTTCTTAAAGATTTCAACTGGTAACTCAGAATGCTAAGGGGAAGTGTTTTTCCAATATTCTCAGATTTGAGTAGAGCTTTTGCCTCTAGTATGTTTGGCATCAGTCAACACTGGCAACAGCTGCCACTCAGGGCTCCTGCTCTTATTGCCTCCTGTTTTTCATTTCTCCACAATCTATGGGGGCTATGAGAAGACAAGCAAAGCAAGACATCAGCCTGTCTTCAAGGCAGCAGTGTTGCCTGCCCTGTAAGCTACTGCTGCTTGTGCTGGCTCGATCAATGGAAGCAGAGTCAAGGTAAAGGTAAAGGTTCCCTTGCTCGAAAGCCAGTCGAATCCGACTCTGGGGTTGCAGTGCTTGTCTCCGTTTCAAAGCCGAAGAGCCAGCGCTGTCCGAAGACGTTTCCGTGGTCATGTGGCCGGCATGACTAAACACCAAGGTGTACGCAATGCTGTTACCTTCCCACCGAAGTGGTACCTATTTATCTACTTGCAATGTCTTGCTTTCGAACTGCTAGGTTGGCAGGAGCTGGAACTAGAGATGGGAGCTCACTCCATCATGCGGCACCCAGGTCTCGAACTGCTGAACTACTGACCTTCCACAGCCTGCAGTTCAGCGTCTTAAGCACTTGAGCCAGGCAGAGTCAAACCCAGGTCCTAATGCGATGATCTGGTTCCCCCTTGTATCTCCCTCTACAGTCGGTGCCACACAGGTACCTTGGTGCTATGCAGATCAGGTTGCTCTGTGTACAACAGCAGCCATGAGGGACCTGTGTTAGAAATTGGTATCTACCACACACTTTGCAAAGTTACAGGTCACAACATGCAGTTGTTCTTACCACAAAACTGGTTGTTGATTTATTTATTCTTCAGGTGGAGCAATATTTACTTCTAGAAAAATGTCCTCTTGGTCACAGGGTCCTCATGCAAACGATGGCAATGGCTAGGGCTTCCTCTCAGTCCTGCCGTTTTACAGACAGCAGGGGTATGCCTTCAGTCCTACTGGAGTGCAGTTATACTAGCTTCCGTTTTAAGTCCTCTTCCCCCTCCCCATTAATGTGCTGTAAAGAAAGAAGAACCAATGACCCTGAAGCTGAGCATGGGGACCATGGTTTAGAGGACACTTCTTCCCCACCTGCAGTTTTGTGCTTTGCCCCCCACACATACACATTGCAGGGTGGACACTAAATACAAGGCCAGAATCAAAGCTTGACCAAGCCTCTTCTCTCCCTGTTCAGGCCAGGGACAATGCCCAGTGGCAGCTTCTCCTAATCTTACTGGCCTGGTTCATGGCTTTCTTTTGCAGTTTCTCAACTGCCATCTTAGAGGAGAAGGCGGGAGTCAGCAAGAGTGCTCACTTCTCCCAAGCCTATAGGAGAACCAACACAGTTTCTTATTTCAGCTGGTAACTCAGAATGCTAAGGGGAAGTGTTTTCCCAATATTCTCAGATTTGAGTAGAAAAATGGCTTGCCCACATGGCCCTGAAGGGGCTGCATTTAAGATGATTCCCAAAGTGGATGCAGGGCTCAGTGTAAAGTAAGTGTCACAGGTATTTTAGCAGCCGCTCAGACAAATGTGGGAAAAGCACGGAAAGGGACTGTTTTCCTACGCTTGGCCTGGGCTCCTATCTGCTACGCTCTGTCCTTTCAAGACAACCTTGTTTAAGAGGAATTCTCCTTGTTGTTCTTTACCCAGTTTCTCCCTGAAATCCATCAATCTGTTTCTTTTCCTCTTCTTAAGAATTCAGAGTCTGTTTCAAATCAATTTAGTTATACTCAAAAGAGAAATTCGAAGAAAGGAGAGCCAGGAAGGGAGGTACTACAAAATTTCAGAGTTTCGTTCTGCAAACACTTAGAAACAGGCAAGAGGCAACATCTTCCCAAACCTTCCTGCCCTCCTAGAGCACCACACTGTAGTGTGTAACATTAAAAATAACTGCAAGGGCTGAAGTTACAAAATGCAACAAAAAACTACATAGAGAAATGAAAGAGAAATTCTTATTTTGAATAAGAGTAAGAGGGACCAATGGCTATATCTAATATATTTTAGAAAAAGAAATTCCATTCCCAATAACAACTCCACCTCAGGAAGACTCTCACCCAGTAGCTCTACCTAAAAGGCCTAGGAGGTGGAATCTACACCCCCTCATTCTCTCTGTGCAAGCAGATCCTGTAAATCCCTTGATGAAGCAGTCTTCCACCTTTAACTGTCCAGTGCTTGAGACAGGGGAGTTCCCTGAAGAGAAGACAGTGAAATTAATGATCTAAGACTGGTTTTACCCCCATGACCCTATTGACCATCTCCTATCAATAGTACTGTGTGTTCTCAACTGTCAGACAGGATCAGAAGGAATTGAATGCTTTTTGGAGGGGATACTGAACCACCAAAAGGTCTCTGAACTGAATGTGAACAGAATTACTGGAGAAAAGAAATGTTACTGTTATTCCAGAGTGGGTATATTATACCACTAGTGACCCAGTACGCAATGGGAACCCTGGGATGGATTTCTTAGGGGTGTGACACCTGTCACAGGCCTAGAAATCTGAGTTTGATTAAATAACCTCTCCTCCTATCCACTTTGGTTTCTCTTTATGGCCATTAAAATCTTGTTAGTTTTTGTTGTTTTTAAATAATAATAATAAAAATCTTTCAATTTATCTCCCCTTCCTTTAGTTACATTATTTTGCTTATAAGTTTACTTAAGTTTCCAGAATTAGAAGGATACCTCAGGCTCTGTCTGGGAGCTGAGGAAGCCTCTCCCTTTGGTGTCATTTGTGAGGGAATCCTGCCTGTGTGAACTGTTTTCCCTGAAATAAAGACTGCCCACGCCTGAGAAAGGAAATTCATAGCAAGTCCCAATTGTCCTGTTACAGCCTAGACTATACACAGTAATATAATTATTTCCAATTTGCATTGGAAGCATATAATCAGAGACTCTGATTGTAGCCGTCTCTCAGAAGAGAGAATGAAGTGCATCAGCATCAGTTTCTGTGAAGTACTTTACCACTTTCTAGCAGTGGCAAGTGAGCAGTTGTGCTTCTGGAAAATGTTCTCCTGTGCCCAAAGTTCTGACTACTGCCAATACCCATAGTTGCATGTGTGTTCTTTGCCAGTACTGGCATGTTTTTGTTGTCCCTTAGCAGAGATACTCAGCTCAGCAATGTAGGACATGTGTGCTGATCATGTGCAAATAGAATAAGCAAGTTAAGCTTCAACTTTGCTACCCCCATAAGAATTAGCCACCAATCTAGGGGAGCCATCAACCACATGAATCAAACTCTTCGTCACTACTTTTCCTGTGGTGAATTTACACATGGCTTGTTTTAAAGAACCATGGCACAAACCGGAATACTGCAAAGAACAGGCAGGTTCAAACAAAGTCAGATCACACACACATTGTCTTTGCCTGGGGTTGATGCCTCTTTAGAGTTGCTGTGATAGGGGAAACAACAACTGGCAGAACTACTCTTCCATCTCTCAGAAAAGTAAAGCTTTTGGGGGGTCTACATACCAGATATTGTAATGCTGTGGTCCCTTGACTTTCTAGTCCACAGTTCCCAGGTCTCCAAATCTCCTTTGGTTGTCCATTTATTTCCTGCCTACTATGCATGGCTCTTCCTACATCTATGCCCTACTGAGGTTGTTCCCACTTCTGCCTTCCTTCCCCCACACTGTTGCTTCAGCTTAATTGACTAGATCCTAAGAACAGCAACTAACAGGGATTCAAATAACAGACCCCCCTCATCTGTCCTGCACCCCTACACACAGAGACAAAAGCTGTTGGTCAAGGGACCCATAGATAAAGTTTAGGATGCAATGCAAGAGGCTGAAGCAAGAAGAAGAGGGAATTAACAGAAAGCCCTTAGCCATGGATCTTGGGTAACTGTTGGCTCCTTTTGTACAAGGGAGCCAAATTCCCTTCAAGCTGCAACCCCCCTCATGTTACAGTAGTTTTACAGCAATTTTGCAACACATGTATTAACAGGTTCAGTTTGATCTTCTTTGAGGTCTCTGTGCATCACACCTATGGGATCCAGTGCGCCTGTGCTGATCCAATTGGTGTTGTACAAAGCTTGCAATGGGATTTTTCATGCCTCCACCCTGAGTCTGCGCGGGAAGCCCAACTGTCCCACCAGTTCCTCCTCCTCTGACCGCCGTGCTGTTAGCAGCTATTCTGTTGGTTGGTGATCTTTGTCTCTTCCTCATATCGGGATTAGTCTCTTTTCTCTTCGTTCTTCAGCTTAAAAAGAAAGAAAGAAGAAGTAGAAGACAAGTGAGAATTTTTGTCGAGTCTTTGGACTCCCCCCCTCCCCTTCTCCCTTTTCCTTCATGCCTGAGGAGAATTTTATGGATAAGAAGAAGTGGGGGTGTTTCAAGAGGTGTGTCTCGTGTGGGAGTAAGTTGGCTCCTCGGGACGAACACACTCTGTATTCTTTGCCTGCGGGAATCTCATCGTCCAGAGGGTTTCGCTTTCTGTGCGATATTCTCTAATCAAACACGCAAGAACCGAGCAGCTAGACATAAGGTCGCCCTTTGGGAATCAGCGTTAGCCCCTCCGAAACCAACTATGTTGACCGAAACCCCCCCTCCGAAATCGTCGCTATCGAACGAACCCCCACCGAGATCGTCCATATCGACGCCATTGTCGATGGAAATACCCTCAACATCGAAGCTGCCTCGGCTGGGCAAGTCCACTTCCGATACAGGGACAGTCCCTTCTAAGAAGCACTCCTTTAAGTCCGCCTCTTCTGCTTCCACACCAGCGAAGAAAAAGAAGAGAGACAAGCCAGAAAAACAGGTCCTATAGGTCTTTCAATAGGGACCCGCAGAAGTCTCACACTGTGAGCAGCATGGTGATCCCTAAGGGCTCTGCACTGCCTCCCATTCAGCAGTCACAGCCCGTGTTGACACAGCCTTCCATTCCAGAGCTGCATAAGGTGCAATCGGCGCCCCCTATCGAGATACTCGACTTTCCAGTTAGGTAGCTGAACCCCCCCAGTATTGGAGTTGAGTCTTGAGAAGCATCCGCCATCGATATCAGCTTCTGATGATGATGATGATGTGATCTGGGCTGGTTCTGCTGGGGCAGCATTCTCCGTCTGTTTCCTCCTGGACCAGCAGTCGCTCCCATCCCGGAAATGACTACCTACCCTGTGATCGATCCCGTTTCCCCATCTGTGCAGATGATCAATTCCGATGGGATGACTATCCAAACCGTCCGGGAACTCAACACAGATTATCCCGTTCACCCAGGAGGGAATATTCACCCAGACCTACTGGGCCTGGCTCGCCATCCCACTACCGTCATCAGCCATCCATGTTCCCTCAATGGGATCATTGTCGGCACATGCCGTACTGGTTTAGCTCCTCCCCACTATCAGCATTGATGCCCTGGATGACACCGATGGGTCCAGATGAATGGGACCACCGTTCACACCGGTCCTGCTCTCCATGGCATCAACCTCCACCTTCCACATCCCTCTCCAAACCACCTGCATCTCCTCCACTGAAGCAGGCCTCCCCTCACCACCACCTATCTACTCCACCAGTGTTTCAGGGCGCTTTGAAGGAAACTTGCTCAGCCCCGACACCGACTAAGGGACCCAGGTCACATTCCAAAATCTCCCCTGTTGTTTCCGATGTCAAACGATCAGAGGATGAGACCTCGCCCACAGATCCGTCCCCCAAACAGGACGTTTCCGAACATCTCCCCATTTCTCCTTCGGAGGACCTTTCTTCCTATGGGGATCTAATCAAAAGAATGGCACATTCGTTGGGCCTGCCCATCATCCAACCTCAACCTTCAATATCGAATGCCATCCGATGTCATTCAATTGGACACATCTACAGCAATCTCCCTCCCTATGTCGACTGTCCTTCTGCAGGCAGCGAAGGTACCCTGGGAGAAGCCATCCTCGGCACTGGTGTCAACCAGAAGGCTGGATCACATGTACCGGGTACAAGAGGCTGGAGCGGAGTTTCTGCATGTCCATTCGAAACCAAACTCCATGGTGGTCTCCGCCTCCTCAAGGAACAAACGCACGCACACTACTCCTTCCGACAAGGAGAGCAGGAAACTTGACTCCTTCGGGAGATGTTTTTACTCCGTTGGAGCCTTAGGGGTCAAGACCTCCAATTACATCGCGTGCATGAGTAGGTACCAGTATGCATTATGGGAACAACTTGCTGACATTCTGCCATCTCTTCCTGAGGACAAGCGTCAGACAGCCTGGACCCTTCAAAAGGAGAGCATGGTCTTGGCCAAGCAACTCTTGAATTCGTCCAAACATTCCCTGGATACCTTCTCCAAAACAATGTCTTCTGCTGTTGCTCTTCGCAGACATTCTTGGCTTCGTACGACCTCTTTGCCACCTGCTACTAGGGCTTACATCGAGGACCTGCCCTTCGATGGAGAGGGCCTTTTCCATTCATCTACAGACTCTGCTCTTCAGGAGATGGACAAGAGCATTAAGGCTTCCAGATCTTTGGGTGTTTCTGGCCCCTCCAAGCAATACCATCAATGCTCTTGGTCACGCTACGGCTCCAAACATCCATACAGTAAACCTTCTCCTGAGGGAACTTGGAGGCCTTGTCAGTCATCCACAGGGCAACGCCAGCCCAATACCCTGTGAAGCCCACGTATGGCTTGCAGCAACAACATTCCCGAGCGAAACCTCAAAAGACTCCCAAACAGGGCCTTTGATTTGCCCCAGACCACTTCCAAGGAGTCCACCCACCTTTCTCCATTCCTACCAACCTGGCAGGAAATCACTATAGACCAATGGGTTTTGTCCATTCTGGCCCATGGCTACTCCACAGAGTTTTTGGACTTTCCAACATTGCCTGTTTTTGTGGCCACCCCCTCTACCCCACTTCTTCTTCAGGTCACCTCCCTCTTGGCGAAAGATGCAATAGAACGAGTGCCGACAGGATACTGTTGAATCCCCAAGCATCGAGAATAAATCCACGTTTCCAAAGAAAGCAAAGTTTATTTCAAAGCATTGGAAAGACACTCAAACACGTTCCTTGTTAGAACTGGGTACAAGCAGTTAGGGCAAACATGATAAAGGGATTCAAGTTAGATACATAACCAATGGATAACGTTCCCGCTGGCGGGCAGGAGAAAACGGTTGCGCGCCCAGGTCCTGGGAACCAGGCGAACAGTAGACATAACACAGGTGCAGTTCTCAGGCTTGATAAGTAACAAGCTAGCAGCGAAGCATACTCTCCCCCTCACATCCTCCAGTTGTTTTACTTTGGCATTACAGCAGGAAAACACAATGGCCAGCTGGCAGGGACAGGGATCACATATGTACAAACAGAAGTCACACAGAACACCATGGCAGCTTGCTGACAGATACAGAGGGACAGGCTTCTACTCCTGTTACTTTATCGTTCCCAAAAGGGACGGGGGCCAACGTCCAGTCTCAGACCTGCGGGGTCTCAACGTCTTTGTGGAGTACCGCAAATTCAAAATGACATTGTTACAAGTAATTCTCCCTCTCCTGGCTCAGGGCTCCTGGATGGCGACCATCGACCTCCAGGATGCTTATTTCCATCTCAATATCCACCCGTCTCATTGAAAGTACCTCCAATTTGCCATAGAAGACCTCCACTACCAATACAAATGTCTCCCGTTCGGGCTCTGCACGGCTCCACGAGTCTTTACAAAGACAATGGTGGTAGTGGCGACTTATCTTCATCTACAGGGAATCACCGTCTTTCCCTACATAGACGATTGGCTCCTAGTGGCAGACTCTTCAGTGCTCCTGGAAAGTCACATCTCCCAGACACTGCATATCCTGTCATCCCTGGGACTACAAGTCAACTGTCAAAAGTCGCATCTACGACCGGCGCAACGAGTGTGGTTCATTGGGACTATTCTGGATTCGCCAGTATGCAGGGCAGCGACCTTGTCGTCCCTTGCGATAGAGGTGAGGAACAACACCCCATCCACAGACTTTCTCATCCAACGTCTGTTAGGCCACATGTCCGCTACCACGTCAGTATTGTCATTTGCCAAGCTATAGATGAGGCCTCTACAAACGTGGTCCCTGCAACATTTCAAACCACTCCGGATGAGTCAATCCATCCATCTCCAACCCCCATTGAAGGTACAGGACTCTCTCTTATGGTGGATGGCCGAAGCCAACCTGACTCAGGGCGCACCTTTCCACCCACCAACCCCACATCTCACGCTCACCACCAACGTTTCCTTGTGGGGATGGGGCCCCATCTCAATGGCCTCTGTGTGGGACACAAATGGGATGCCCTCACTACAACCAACCACATCAATTATCTGGAGCTGCTGGCTATAAAACTGGCTCTGAACTCCTTTCAGCCCATTCTCCGGGGACATTGTGTAGCCGTTCTGGCAGACAATACTACAGCACTCAGCTATGTCAACCGTCAGTGTTGATATGCAAAAATTGCTGTTACAAAGAGAAGCTTTTTGGACTTTTGTACTAAAAACTGAACAACCTTTTGGAATGAATGCTGCTCTTGACTTGTCATGTTTTTTAGGAGAGTAAAATTGGGATCTTCACTTCAAATATTGTTCTCTCTCTTTAAATGCTGTTCTCTCTCTTTAAATATTGTTTTCACCCTTTGCTCTCTATCATTGTTGGATTCTCTCATTTTAACCATAGATAAAGTTTGTATTCAAAAAAGTATGTAGTGGTTGCTTGTAACCCTCCTGTTGTATATATTGTTGTATATATTACTGTATAAATCATGATCAGTTGGCTACCTGAATGGGGAAGGCACGTGATAACATGGTGTAAATATAATGGAAGCTTTCAATTAACCACTAAGACTTGTTGTCGATGGGAAAGAACTTTTGTGTATAGGAGCCTTGTGAGCCAATTTGAATGTATGGATACCCTTGTGGTGATTTAAACTGTGTGAAGATCATTGAAAAGTGAAGTTTGATAAAGAATATATCTCGAAACGAACGCAGATACACTCGAGAAGTGTTCGTCCTGTTCCTGTGCTGTGCATCTTGTTGGCACCTGTTGGAAACAAGAATTAAATAACATCATGAAAAGTTGAATTTTCTACTGAACATCCTTTGTATATTTCAGTGAACTTTAGCAGCAATCTTTTTGTATTCATTGAATGCAAGAAAGGCATCTACTTACCATTCCTACCAGAGGAAGTGGGTTCGTTTTGTATCCTCCTTACAACATTCGACCACTTTACCAACGTCCGTGGGTCTTGACAAAATCCTGGACTTCCTACTTTCGCTCACTGATCAGGGCCTTTGCCAATCTTCTATTAAAGTGTATTTGGCAGCCATTTCTGCATTCCACGATAGAGTAGATGGTTTCTCTATCTCTTCACATCCTATGTTGAAGAGATCCTTACGGGGGCTCTTGTACCTCTATCCCCCTGTCAGTACCCCGACGCCATTGTGGGACCTACCCTTGGTGCTCCACCAACTCATCAGGAAACCGTTCAAGCTTATGGAAACCTGCAATTTACAATTCGCTGCATGGAAAACTGCCTTCTTGGTGGCGATCGCATCGGCCAGGAGGGTCAGCGAACTGGTGGCACTCTGCCATGATCTTCCATACCTGGTCTTTCTGCCAAATGGGTTGTGCTTGGTGCCGGACGTCTCCTTCCTACCTAAAATTGTCTCTAAATTCCATTTAATGTCCGAAATCTTTCTACCTGACTTCTTCCCATGTCCAGATGGAGAGGAACAACGTCTTCTTCATACCCTGGACGTCAAGTGGGCACTGCTCTTCTACCTAAATTGGACACAGTCCACTAGGAAGGACACTAGTCTGTTTTTCTCCTACTCCCAAAATTTACTGGGGTCGAGGATTTCGGCTCCGCGCCTGTCCAAATGGATTGTCAGGACAATAAAATTCTGCTACCTGCTAGCAAAGCGTTCTCTCCCTGTATGCCTGAAGGCACATTCCTCCAGGTCTATGGCAACCTCCATAGCTTTCCTGAAGGGTGCATCGCTATCCTCTATCTGCAAAGCTGCTACGTGGTCTACACCAACCACATTTATTAGACACTAGACGTTTATGCGCAGCATGAGGTTGATCTGTGTCATCTGGTCTTATCTTCTGCGGTGCACTGAGCTTGACAGCACCCACCTCCAGGTGAGCCACTGCTTTTCAATCTCCCATAGGTGTGATGCACAGAGACCACGAAGAAGATAAACAGGTTGCTTACTTGTAACTGATGATCTTCGAGTGGTCATCTGTGCAGTCACACCACCCACCCTTCCCCACTGCTGTCCTCAGTTTTTTGTCTTACATTGCTTTGGTTGACGGTGGTCAAAAGGAACTGGTGGAATGTCCATGCTCCACCCTCCTAGGCATGCGCAGTTGGGGTTCCCGCACACACTCAGGGTGGAGGCGCGAAAAACCCTGTTGTGAGCTTTGTACAACACTGATCGGATCAGTGCAGGGGCACTGGATCCCATAGGTGTCCACTCGAAGATCATCAGTTACAGGTAAGCAACCTTTTTTTTTTTTTTCAGAACTAGGCAGTTGCTGCTTTTTATCCAAAGGACATAGGAGGAGATAGACCCAAACCAGAAGGAGGAATCAAGTAATTATTTGTTGTTCATTGTATCTATGTAAGTTTTGGCATGGATTTTCTACATACTTGTTATAAACAGTTATTTGTTTAAGCACAGATGTATTCTACACAGTATCTACTATTCTCACAATGCTATACTGCGATGCTTTGAGATGTTGGGATCCTGGTTTTAAAGACTGTTTGCGTTTTTCTTCTTGTACCGATTTTTATCTTTCTTAGACTTCATGTATTGTTGTGATTCAAGTACAACTGTGCATATGGACTATAAAAATACTTCAGACTATGCCCTTGTTGCTGCCTCCTTTTGGCCAGGGAAGGTTTAACTCTTCACCCTTTTGTGGAAGGGGTGGTGGTGTCAGCTTCTTACTGATTAAGGGATCTGTTCCTGAAAGAACTTCACAAGACCTTGAAGCTTATTTTCAGGTAAATGGCTCTCCAGGGCTTTCAAAGACTTTTATGTGTTACACAATGAACTGCCATCTGAAATTCTCATCAGAGAAGCAGCAGCTTATATAAAACAACAGGAATCAACTAGGATACCTCCGTAGTCTGAAACTGGAATGAGAATTTACTAATCTAAGAACAGGCAAGAAAATAACTTATTAAATAAGAAAACAATATGAGACAACTGAAGTGGATAGAATGAAACAAAACTTTAAATCAAATATAAAAATAAGAATTCCTTGTTGATTGTCTGTTATCTCATAATGAAACAAAATTTGATATGCAGATCACATAGATCTAAAGATCTGGTGAAAGATTATATTAACATTTACTACAGTTGCAAAGATGATTTCTGTGTAGCTTGGAAGACAGCTATCAGCTGACTAATAAATCCAGGGATATGACTGGCAACATGAAATATACCAACAATTGTTAATGATTTTATCTCAGGTCAAAGAAGCAACTTTTACAGTGTCACATCTATCAGTATTCTATATCTATATATCTAATAGCCAAGGGTCCCCTCTCTGTGTGGATACTTATTTCCACAGACTGGGACCACATGGAGGAAAAAGAGATTATCCTGCACATGTGAGTTACTTCCCAGGTGTGCAGAAAAATCTAAAAACTTTAAAATATAGAGGGGGGAGTTAAAAAAAACAGCCAAAAAGTAGAACAGACTTCACTGTGGCTGCGTAGAGAACGGACTTGCCAGGGCAGAAGGGGAGGAGCCTTCTCTCCCCGTCCCTCTCTCTCCTGTTGTTCTGATAGCATTGAGTCTTCCCCATGACCACGCCCCCTCCACCGAACGTTCAAGCCTCCAACAGACAACGTTGCAATTTAAAGCAAACTGCAGCAGCTCTCCGCTCTCTTCACTGTGCTCAGGCAGCTCCTTCCACTTCGCAAGGAGGAACCGCACATGCACACGCACACACCCCGGGGGAAACTGGAGCAGGCGAGAGAAGTTCCCAGTGCCTCTGCTCTTTCTCTTCCCCCACCTCCTCCAAGCTGATTAAGTTTTAGGTTTACGGATAGACAAGGGAAAAAACAGAGTGGGCAGGGAGGAAAACCTTTTTTCTTCGGAGAATGCAAGAGTGTGAGTGTGTGCCAAACTTCCTTCTCAGATACTAGATGCTGGAGCCAGCAAGCTTTTCCATCACCCTTTGCAAAGAAGTCTGGAGCAGAAGGATTTTGCCCAGAGGTGGGTCAGCCTAGCCAGTTTTTCCCTGCATTGGAATGCCAATAGAGTAGGAATGGCAGAGCCTTCAAATGTAGCTCCCCTCTCCCAGCAACGCTACTCTTTGATGCCTCATCCTGACCAAAGTGGTATTGCGTAAATCAGCTGTAATGTTGAGTTACACTCAGGGGTCGTTTAGTAGAAAAAGAGCTAAGGGAACTCATTAGCATATGCCACACCCCCTGACATCACCGGAAGTGTGTCATAAGGCCACACCCCCTGACATCACCGGAAGTGTGTCATAAGGCC